>NC_089589.1:135026903-135320376 GCF_019320115.1 Miscanthus floridulus
AGCTTCCCCGCCAGTGGTGATGGGCCCCGAGAGGGACTGTGGCTCATCACTGTCGACGACCTTGAGGCGACCTATCGCCTCCTCGATCGACATCGTGGAGAGATCCAGCAGCGACTCGATCGAGCGAGCCATCTGCTTGTACTTCTCGGGGACGCAGCGGAAGAGCTTTTCGACAGCTCTCTCCTCTCCGTAGGTGTCGTCGCCGAACTGCACCATCTTCTGCAACAGAGTGTTGAGACGAAGAGCAAAGTCATCAACGTCCTCACCTGGCTTGAAGGCCAGGTTCTCCCACTCCTTGCGAAGTGCCTGCAGCGTGGACTTGCGGGCGCGGTCGCTGCCGATGCGTGCCGCAGCGATGGCGTCCCAAGCCTCCTTGGCAGTCCGCTTGCTAGTAAGCGAGAACTGCATCTCGGGCGGGACTGCAGCGATGAGAGCATCCAGCGCCCGTCGATCTAGGTCGTAGTCGACGTCGCCGTACCGGACTGCCTCCCACATGTGCCGCACCTGGAGCTTTACCCTCATCACCGCAGCCCACTCGACGTAGTTGGTCTTGGTGAGGGTAGGCCACCCACCGCCGGGACCGACGTCCCTGACAACAGCCTGGAGCCCGTGGTAACCACGGTACCGATCCGGGGAGAGAGAGCCACGCTGCCTGTGAAGGCCGTGCTCTCCATCGACCCGTCGGTACCGATCCGGGGAGAGAGAGCCACGCTGCCTGTGAAGGCCGCGCTCTCCATCGACCCGTCCGCCACCGTTGCCGTGCGCGCCTCCTCCAGGAGCGCCACCGCCGTGCGCGCCTCCTCCAGGAGCGCCGCCGCCGTGCGCGCCTCCTCCAGGAGCGCCACTGGCGCGTCCGCGCCTGTCTGGGCTGCCGCCACGCTCGTGGACGTGTGCGGCTGCCCACTGCGCCGCTCGCGCTGCGTCCCTCTCTAGCAGCTCGAGGTCCGCGTCGGCGGTGTCATCAGCGGAAATGGAGCTGCCGATGCTGCCGCGCAGAGCCTCGACCTCCGCCGTCGCCGCACGCGCTGCATTCGCCGCCGCCGCTGCTTCCGCCTCCGCTCTGGCTGCTGCCAGCTCCGCCGCTGCCAGCCTCGACGCCCTTGCCGCCGCCGCAGCGGTCTCTGCCGCCGCTCGCTCGCGTTCCTCTGCCGCGGCAAGTTCGGCCTCCTGCCGACGCCGCGTGCTCGAGGCGACCGAGCGCTGAGACTGCCCTGCGGACATGACGCGCTACCGGGGGGCTGCTGCGTGGGGAGAGGGCTGCTTCAGACGAGCTGGGAGAGGAGTGAACAGGAGCGGCCGGAGGAGCTGTTGCTGCCAACAGCTGGGCCTGTTGTGGGGCTGGGAGAGAAGATGAGCAAGAGATGCTCAGGCTACAGGATAATACGGCTCTGATACCAGTTGTTAGTCGCTGAATTCTCACTCTTGGTAGTAGGAGAATTCTTACTCTCATCGAGAGAGGATGACACTAGGAGTTGGGGCAATTTTCTTGTCTATTTCTCACACAAGCTCACACAAATGCCATACCAACCTGAGGGGTTGGGGTTACATATTTATAGCTGCTAGGCAGCCAAGCATATGCCAAGATGCTAGTCTAAGATGCTAGTCTAAGATGCTAATATGCTGTCCTAATATGTTGTCCTCTAAGATGCTGTCCTAGATGCTAGTACTAGATGCTAAGATGCTAGTCAAGGGTGCTGTGCTGTCCTTGGCACTTGGCAGCAACAGCAGTCCCCTCCTTGTGGCAGCAGTACAGCCAACAGCCCCACAAAGCAGCACAGAGACTTATCCATCAGAAGGTTGAGTTCATCCTAACCAAAAATGGTTGAACACTAATTGGTTTAGCTATGTTTTGGTTAGGATCAACTCATCCTTTTTTGGATTCTGGATCAGTCAGTAGGTTGAGTTGGTCTATTGAAGGTGTTACTGCATAGTGTTGCATTTATGCATTGGCAGACCAGGTTAAAGTTTGATGATACATTCACGATTCAGAAGATAAATCTGGTTATGTTTCAACACATCAACCCACTGTTAACAGATTAGCTAGTCATTTAACTGAGCAAAAAGATCATGGTGATATTTTGATATGATAATTGACTAGTCACTTTACACATAATCAGTTGTCTTTATGTTTGTTTGGAATGAAACAAGAGGGGCAAGCCCATACTGAGAATTGATTAATAAAAAAAAAAGTGGAACAGTTACAGTTACAAGAGCTTGAGAGCTCAAGAGACAAAGAAAGAGTTCTCTTTATGTTTTAAAATGCAGAGCTATAAAAAATACAGCTAGTAGCAACTTTAAGATTGAAAAGCGGTACAAATAAGATGCCACAACAGAGCTAAACACAGAGAAAGGAATACAAAAATATTACCTGGTGATGGCATCCTCACTCAAGTAAGAGGAGAACTTGCTGGGAATGAAGCAATGACCAAAGAAATTGTTCCTGCGGCCCCTTTTAGGGGGGTATCCATCTTCTTCTTCTTCACTGATATAGAGGGCGCTTGACTGCAGCTTCTTGTTCCTCATGTTGACATCAATCATCCAGAAAAGGCCGCGGTCCTTGTCCTTGAGCAGGAAGCAGATAACATCTGGATCAACCAAGCTAACCAAAGGAAAACTTGGCTGTACCCGTGGAAGGCAACTGTGGCCAGCGACAAGAAGACAGAAGAACTCCTCTGCTCCCATGGTGGTGCTGAGATCCATTGTCCATCTGCCTTCATGGATGTCATCCAAAGTCCATGCTTTTATGGTGAAAGGAGGACGTTCGGTAAGACTACAGACGAGCTTAATGATGCCAGTGTCAGTGACACAGACAGAGCGCAACGGGTCAGGTTCGTCTGCATCCTTGTACAGGCGTTGAGACTTCAAAGCCTTTTTAGGCAGAGGGATGTAACGGAGCCATTGCTGATGATCTGGGTTGCTGTTGCTGTCAGTGAGGACATCAATGAGCAGCATGCCCTGGTAGTTGTCGACCCAGCACAAGCATCTATCAATCGGCAAGACGGCATCAGTCATCCACAAGTAGGTGTTTATCTTCGTGTCAGGAGGGATCTGCACCTTCTTAACATTCCATTCCATTGAAGATCCTGCAGGAGGCGGATTGTGCAGCAGGCATAGCTCAATCTCATAGCGCTCGGAAAACATGAGTTGTGCCACCGTGAACTCGCCTTCGTCGCCATGGCAGAGGATACCCATATCTTCGGGCAACATGCTGCGCTGTCGCTGCTGCCGATGTGGTTTGCAGAACATATCAAGCTGGGGGTTGATGTGGCCACCGTCGAAGCAGGGGGGAAGCAGAGTCAGTGAAGGCGGCGAAGAGGAGCGGCAGGAGTAGACGAAGTAGTCGATGGGGAAGGAGTAGCTGTCGTGCCACCACATAGGATCCTCGAAGGGGACAGTCAGCCGGAAGAGAATGGAACTGCGGTGGGCTGCGATGGCGGTGGGCTCCCGGAAGCTGATCCCCGGCCTGCCCGTCAGGTGGAGGTAGAGACGGGAGACCGCGGGAGGGGCGGCGATCCTGAGGGAGGCGCGGACGGGGCGGCCGGCGCAGTCGTGGGCGAGCGCCGAGGCCGTGGCGTCGTCTTCGATGACCCCGCAGCGCCTCCTGCTGCTGCGGTGGACGATGCGGTCGAGGATCAGCCACCTGGGGACGCGCGGCGGCGGAGGCAAGGCCGAGGGATTCCTCTGTTCCGAACTGGGGGCCCTAGTCGGAGAAGGAGATAGCTTCCTCACGCCATTGCCGGGGGCGCGCTTCCTGGTGCCGTTCTCCGCTTCCTCCATGCCGCCGCCGCGGGGGAGACCAACGGCAGCACGGTTAGGGTTAGGATGGTGATTGGCGGATCGGGGAAAGTCTCCATGTCCATGGTCAGTGGAAATTCGAAAATGACAGTTTTACCCTGTTGATTCTTTCAATTCAGCTCCAATTGTTGTTTGTGCAGAAAAAGTCAAAATCAAACCGAACCACATTTAAAATTCAAATCAATGTCGTTCTAGATTTATTTTCTTTCTCATATACATTAGTGGTAGCTGAGTAATCCCCGGCCTTCTCAGGTTGCCGTAGATTGTGCTCGATGAAACACTCCGCGACAAGAATGGCAGTTTATTAATTTCATGGTCAGAGCACATGAGACGAAAGTATGGCCAGCACGTCGTCGAGCGGCGCGTTGACGTAGGTGGATCGCCGGCTTGAATGGCACGAGGACCTCCGCGAACCCACCAACGACGACGACGCCGGCGAGCATGTCCGCTGTAGTGGTACCGAGCGACAGCAGCTGTCTAGAAGGACGTCAAGGTCACGTACTGCAGGCGAATCTGAAAGTCATGCTAATGTACAAGGTTAACATCCATCCATCACTCTCTTTCTCAGAGGTCTCAGTCTTTGTATTTATCATCCATGCAGCGGTGATGTTGACAGCAAGGTCTTGGTGATGAGCCTACCGATGAAGACAGGTAATCTAAACCAGTAGCCTGCTGACTGAAATTATTGACACATACTATCCCGCGAACATATATCATGCAGCTAATGTTGATGAAATGACAGGCGAAACATGGAATGCAGGTTACTAAAGGAGATGAAAGTGCTCATGGTTGAGCTACAAGGGGTATTCGGTATTCCTCCCTCCCCCACCCAAAAAAGACTTCTCTTTCCACGTGCTTAAACTAAATTCAACTGTCAATCCAACTGCTATGTTTCGTGTGATTCGTGGTAGCATCACCATGAGCATGTCAGTGCAAGACATTGCCTCTGTTTGAGGTGAAGTAGGAAATTGATTTGTTGAAGTGAAAAAAATGCTCGAAAAAGAAAAATGTCAAAGCTACCGAGGTACGGTATGAAAATAGTGAACAAGCATGCTTGTAGCTAATAATATGATAAAAGTAGGTACTACTTGGACCAACTAGAGAATCAGAGGTATCATACATACATAGGTCTAATTAACGCTCATCTACGAATGTAGCATAAAACCTGATTAAGTTACAACAGTTTGAATACGAATAGCATAAAACCTGATTAAGTCACAACATTCTGAATACGAATAGGTATATTAGATTTGTTTACAAAAACAACAGGCATGACCTCAATCACAAACAGAACACTAACGCCAGCATCAATCCGTGGACAGAACCCATGCGCTCTTGTAACGAGTACCTTTGGATCCACCTGCAATGATAAAAAAGCAAAGCTTCAGACAATGTCCATCTGCAAACATTACGTCTTATCTTCACAGGTGAAACGGAGACATTATTATAAGTAGCATCAAAAGATGGTACTGTCCATCTGCAAACCTTAACAGTGTCAAAAATTCATATCTGAAACTGAAACATTATAAGTAGCTATCAAAAGATGGCGCTTTTCATATAAAAAATTCAGAAAGTTCCCAATAGTAACACTTCCTGCAAGCATCAGACCTAACGCCTGCCTTATGCATAAACCATAAGATATTGCAACCCTGACATTGTTTATGTAAGTTGTCCTCTTGCAAGCCTATATCATCTCTATATTCAACTTTTGGTTAAAAAGGGAAGTATACTTTTGAACAAGTTGACAAACACACCTAAATATTCTCAGAATATGCCAAGTTCTCTATGACAGGCTCCAGATTATTTATTATCAATCGTAGCAAAAGAAAAATATGGGTAAACTAATAGGTGAAGAACATCCAACAAGGAAACAAATTTGATATAACTTTCTGATGATAAATCAAATATGACTATCTATAGGACGTTTTGAAATTTGATATAACGTTCTGATGCTAAATCAAGTATGACTAGCTATAGGACGTTTTGGTGCTAAATCACGTATCACTAGCTTCTCTTCAACTCAGATTCAATTTCTATACAAATTAGATAGGAGATAACGTTCTGGACTTATGTATGACTAGCTATGGGACATTTCTATGCATTCCACACACGCACCTTACTGATCAGATCGCTGTCCACCATAAGTTCATTATAGGCTGGCTGTGGAAAAAAATAGAATAGAAGAGAGAGATCATGCAGGGGTAACAGTATCCCCTTGCACTTGGATGTGAGAACAAAGGTCACACAAGGGCACGGTGCCACTGCACTTGTTGTAACAGGGACTGATAGAGGGGCCGGACAAGACCATAACTTACAGAACTTGAGATCAGGGGAGGACCAAGGATCTAAACAAAAGCAGGCTGTTCAACCAGACCTGGCTGAAGATTCATGCAAGAAACCAAATAGGCCTCACTAGTAGTGCTTTAATATTAGATTATAAATCCCAAAATATACAGACATGATTCAGTATAAACTTAAAAGAGCATAGGGAGTACCTAATTTGAAGAATCACATATGTTGCAAGCACACCAAATAGCTGCTGACAACCTGCAGGTAATAGTAAGTTAAGATTTTCCATTTAAACCTGGCTAAAAGATTTGAAGTTTTGTTAAGCATACTCTACGCTGATGTCAATGTTCTTCTCAATTAGATTCTTGATGCTAGGAAGGAACTCTTCTAAATGAGGATTAGCAGGTATCATCAATTCAATTCCATCACCTAACTGTGGTGCATTAGCATTTTTCTGAAAATAAAAAACAACTCAGTTTGATATTGCACTTTAAACTTTAATAAACTATTTTGTCTTTTTCAATCAAGACCAAACTAATTCTTTACATGATTAACATGAAGTTAACATGACATGACATGATGACAATTAACAAAAGTCACACGATGTCACAACTATTCTAACTCATTTTTCTATTCTTTAGTAAAGAAAGAGATAAACAAAGGCAACGTACAGAGAAGTTGACTGTTGGGAGGGTGTTACTTTTTTTAGATTCTGCTTCTAGATACTACAAGGAAGCCAATTCAAACCATACAAAGTAGCAGCAAACTACTCTCCCGCCCACCTTTTTATTTTAGAAAAAAGATTATTATAGCTGAAATCTACCAAGGAAGTTATCCTACATCATTTGTTTTATTTAGGCAATAAATACACCACTATGCTACAACACAGTTCCTCTCACTGAGGCCCCGTTCCCCAGTATCATAGCACAATTGAACACAACAAAGTAAATAAAAAAGATACACTAATTGAAAAAGATTAAAGCTCAACTTACAGTGCAATCCGCAGCATGCATGACAACATATCTCAACAGGGTAAAGGCACCAGTTTTTCCTAATGAATATGGTTTGGTAGCGTCGTTTGCTTTTTGAATGAAATGACCAAATATTACACTATTAGAGAGATCTCTGCGCCATGTATCTGAGCAACTCGCATCTTTTATTGCACTCTGTCAAACCAAAGTTTCATTTTTGTCCGCACCTTCATACTTGCGGAACAACTATTGATTAATCTTTCCCTAGCATAGCTTGTCATACAACAGACAAGCGTGTCAAGAAGTAATTTGTACTTATTTGACAAGGGACCGATTACAATAGTTAAAGGTCCTGATATAGCAGGTCCACACAAGATCACAGGTATGGTGGATGCTTTGAGACTACATTTTGGATGTCACTGAATTGGAGGATGCTTTTCACTTTATCAACAAACTTATTAATATCAGCTTCCACTGAACTAGGTTTAGGATGTTTCGTTGGTTTCTTGATGTGGCGAATGTGGCCTTCAACAAATTTGAAGTCCACTAACTCAAACTTGCCGTTCCAACTTCTGCCTGTAATAAATGCTTTTGTCAAGCATCTAATACAGGATGAAAGAAACCGGCATCCTAGTATGGTCATTTGTAATGAAACACGACTATCTGGGAGAGAAACCACTTCTACAAATTTGTCTTTGTTGTCGTTAATATAATCTTGTAGGTTTTGATCGTCCCTGAAATGTATGCAATTTAACTATTAGTGAAATAAAGATATATGTCTAGCAAGAAGTAAAGAGGTTTGGTAAATCTTAGACATTGGTTATGCAAGTTTTTTTGTTTAAATAAGAAAGTTTAAGTATCTAATTTAGTAAGAAAACAAATAATCTAGCATATAAGGAACACATTAATGTTAATTGATGATTCATTTCTATAATTGTTGTTAAATATTTTTATCATGCAAGTTTGAAGTTTATTTCTCTTTCTTAAGCAAGAGCAATTTTATTTTTTAGTTTACTATACAGAACAAAAAAGAAATATCAAATTTAATTCAACGTACATATTATTTATATACTCAATTGTTGATGAAAAAAGACATGAACTTGAGTATATAAAGGAAATAAATCAGGATTATATTGAACTTACGCTCCTCCAAGAAGCCTGGTACATACATGTACCGTAGTGTCCCGCTTTAACCCATATGATGAGGTTCAAAGTCTTTTCCTGTCATAGAAAAGTACTGACTGTCCAGTGTTGTCTTGGTCCTCTGTGCATACAATTGCATCAAGTCTGTGGTAGACTGATCCATTCTGACAGTGAAGGTCAACTCCTCAGAACCATGCCTCACGAAAATAGGCATCATCATTCATGCTATCATGTCCGGGACCACCTCGGCATCGATCTGCTCCTTCGTCAGCGGAGGCGAGAAGCGCCGGTCCCAACGAGCCTCCATCTCGTCGAACCTCCGGTTGAACTCGTCGAGGATAAGCTTGAGTGGAGAGGGATCCATGGAGCTAATCGAGAATCGACTGTCTCCGATACCAATTGTTAGCAGCAGGGGAAGGGAATTGGAAGAATCAGAGTTCAGGAAGAGAAGCAAGCAATGGCGAGGAACAGACAAGGTCTACTTAGTATTCAGGAGTAGCTGGATACATCATAGTTCATACAAAGAGAGCTAGATATGGGATGGGAAGCACAGCAAGGGGATCCGATCAGAGAGAGGAAGGCTTGAGGAAGAAGAAGCACTGTAGCTAGGAGAGGATAGCTATCTTCTCAATAATTGTTCGATGTCTCGTTCCCCTTCTCGGCCTCCTCTTGTACTGCGTCTTAGCCAAACAAGCAGGCCTTGTTGTGGTCACTGGTCACGGCCCATTGCCGCTGTCAGCAGCCCAGTATGGAATAGCAGGCGGCCCATATAGCTGACACATTACCATCAGAATCACTATCCTGGCTATCCACCTTACTGAACTTTCCCGCTGCTGCTGATGATGAGAAAACCATAGCAGTGTGCTGTCCCGGGATCAGAGTTTCCAGCTCGCCTGCTTCTTCGGTACTTGTTGCACTCTGAAAAAAAGACGATGCGATGACTAAGCTACTTTCCCTTCAGCAGGGAAACAGTGATCTTTATATAAAAAAACAGAAAAACAGTGATGCATTAGTTTAGCGCGAGGTGCCCATATTTTCTTTTCTGAACACTACGGAAGCAGATAGTTAAAATTGCAAAAAGAAAAAAAAGACTCCTTTTCCTATTATATATAACAATCAAATCAAAACAAACATGTAGTGAACTTTTTTCTCGAATACGCAAAAGATTTGTGTATCATTGTATCGAGAAAAAGAGTTTGAACATACATGTAGTGAACTAATTTAGACTCCCTTTAAATGAATTTCCTTAACATTAAAAGTAGCAGTAGATGATATGTGAAATTAACTAAAAAAAATCCTATGAGACAAACCAAGATATATACGTATATGTCAAAGCAGTAAGCAGGCACTTACGGCAGCGCGGCGATGGGTCTGCTCGACCCGAAGGAGAAAGTAGCTCGCATCCTCCTGCTCCGCTGGGTCGCGCAGCCCGTGGGAACGGTGAATCAGGGTCTGCTCTACCATGGTCTTCCCTATCCCTGCTACTGCTGACGAGGAACGCAGTGCACTTGTGCTGAAACCAGTCATGAGACTCTCCGGCCCTCTTGTTTCTTGGCTTGTTGCAGTCTGAAGAAGGAACAAACAAACAAAAGAAGATCTGATGATTAGTCTATTCTAATTCTACACCCTTTAAATGAATTTCTTGAACTTTAAAAAGTAGGAGAGGATATACGAAATCAACTAAAAAATTCCTATAAAAAAACCAGGATATATATACACATCTCAAAGGAGTAAGCACTAAGTAGGCACTTACGACAGCGCGGTGATGGGTCTGGCATCCTCCATCAGCGAGCTGAGCTGGGCATGAGGACGACGACTCTCAGAACCAACATTGGAGCAGAGAGGTCCCTCAACCTGAAGAAGAAAGTCCTCCACCGCTGGCCCAGGACAGAGTCTCCGGTCCGATTGCTGCTTCACTTGTTGCAGCCCGACTACTTCTTCACTCGTTGTGGTCTGGAAAAAAAAAGAAAGATGTGAGGATTAAACTACTTTTCTTCAATTGGAAACAGTTAGCGTCAATCTAGTGCGAGATGCATATTATTTTTGTCTGAACAGTAAACTAAGCACAGAGTTGAAATTGCAAAAAAAAGGGGTTCTTTTTCCTGTTAATATATGTTGTAGTAGTCAACTCAATACTTACTGAACTAATTTTTCTACACCCTTTAAATAAAAAATATCAACTTTAAAAAGCAGGAGAGGATCTACGAAATCAACTTTAAAAATTTCATGAAAAAACCGGGATACAAACAGATCTCATAGAAAGGAGTAAGCACTAAGTGAGCAGACACTTACGGCAGCGCGGCGATGGGATCGCCGTTCATGAGGACCGATCTCAAAAGGGGCATTGGAGCAGAGGAGTCCCTCGACCTCCACTGGGTCGTGCATCCCGCAGGAATGGTGAATCGGGCTCGCATCTAACATGTTGCCGAGCTTGCATGGGGCCTCCATCGTGAATTTCCCGTTACTGTTGGCGTGGAATGCAGAGGATTTGTGGGGCGACCCATCATCAGAGTCTCCAATCCTCTTTTTTCTTCACTTGCAACAGTCTGAAAAAGAAGCAAACAAAAAAAGTCCCCATGATTAAAACAGCTTGTCTTCCCTTCAACAACAGTAGAACACATATATGGAAGCAAGAAGCAAGCGCACTTACGGCAGCAAGGTGAGCATTTGTGGGGTGACCCGTCCTCAGAGTCTCCAATGTTCTTGTTTCTTCATCACTTGTAGCAGTCTGAAAAAGAAACAGACAGAAAAAAGACCCCCACGATTCAAACAGCTTGCCTTCCCTTCAACAACAGTAGAACACATATATATGGAAGCAAGAAGCAAGCACACACTTACGGCAGCAAGGTGGCTATGTGTTTTCCGTTCTCCGTCGACGAGCGCACCGAGCTGGGCACGACTTGGACGCCTCACCGCCGCCACCATGTCCGCGCCAAGAAGACGACGACGACGCTCCCTGAGCGCGGCGTCCTTCAGCTGTCCGAGGCCCATGCTCGGCTCTCAGCTAGCTGATGAAGCTTCGAAGATCATAATGGGGAAGAGAAAGCTCCGAAGCTCACAATGGGGGAGAGAGGGGGAGGGGAAAGGAACGAGACAGGCAAGCGAAGGCAGCTGCTGGGTTTGCGCGGTTTCCTCTCGTCTCTCCCTAAAGAATGGGCAATGGCCATCAACGTGCCTCCTGTGCGATACAGCAGAGCGGGCAGCGGCCGATGGAGTAAAGGAAGGGAGAGAGGGAGTGGAGACACTAATATAGAAATAAGATCTAGACCCGGTTGAGAACTAGCTCTACTTCTGATTTTTCAACCGGGACTAGCAATCTGGGACTAAAGGTGTTGTTCTTTAGTCCTGGTTTGCCACAACCGGGACTAAAGATGCTCCCAGCTTTTTTAAAAAAAATAATGCCTTCCACCGTTGCACCCCGTGAAATTCGAACCCAAGACCTCATACCACTGTGCCGAGCGCAGTAGCCGTTGGGCAGGGACCTTTAGTCCCGGTTGGAGACACCAACCGAGACTAAAGGCCTCTCTAGTCCCAGAGGCAAAAAAAAATACCGAGGCTAATACCAAAATGGAACATCGTTCTAAAGTCTGTGAGAGAAGAGGACAAGGGCTGTCTGCTGCTTTTCACGTCTGCACTGCCCATTCCCATCCCACCCCGTCGGATGCATTGCTTGAGCGCAGTGTCCTGTCTCCGAGCGAGCGACATAAACTCTCTTTCTTGCTACTACGGTTGAAAACTCAAAAGCACACGTTAGCTTAGGGGGTGTTTAGTTCGTCCTCTAAACTTTAGTCGCTATCCATCGAATCTTTAGACATATGTATGAAGTATTAAATATAGATTAATTACAAAACTAATTGCATAGTTTGCGACTAATTTGGAAGACGAATCTTTTAAGCCTAACTAGGCCAGGATTTGACAATGTGGTGCTACAGTAACATGTGCTAATGACGGATTAATTAGGCTTAATAAATTCGTCTCGTGGAGTACTGACGGATTCTGTAATTTATTTTTTTATTAGTATCCAAACACCCCATACGATACCTTTATGTGACACCTCCTAAATTTTAGTCACCGGATCCAAACACCCCCTTAGTTTGTCATAAATAAATTTTCTCCAACTCTAACTAAACTTTTTTTCCTAAAAAATTACTAACACCTACAAACATCAAAATAGTTTCATCAAGGTCGTCAAAAAATAAATATATGAATGCTAATATTGTTTTCTAAAAGCCTAAATCATTGACATTAGTATTAGGACAAAACGACATATACCAAACTATTTGGATCAATTATAATTACGAGTAGTTTTTTTCTCAATCTCGCAAAAGGCTTGCGCGTCTTTGTATTAAGGTAGAGAAAAAGTTTAATACAACACGCCTTAGCAGCGCCATAGATGGTCACAAGTGCAGTACATGGACGCTCGGACCCTCCTAAACTACTGAAAGCTATGCTATTACATTGGACACTGATCAACCCGACTAGCGACACGCTTACGTGCACCCACGTCGCCGTCCGGTGAAAACAACTCACGTAGCGCATGCATATTACCGAGATTAGGGTTTAGGGTACTAGTCCGTGCAGGTTGTAGCCACCCATGCTTGTCTTGTTCTTGGTAGCAAATTAAAAATCCAAACACCACCCCCCGTCTCTGTCCTCATGTGCATTGGCATTGCCCCCAGTGTTAGTGTGGATTCATCCACTATACCTACTACTGTACGCACACTGTAGTAGTAGTACGTACTGGTACATCTTTACAAAAAGTGGAGTATAAACCATTCATGAAAAACTGTCTTTATATTTTTAAAGACAGTTGGGGCCGTACTTGTTAGACACCATACAAAATACTGGCAATTACTAGTAGTACGTGCTCTTTTAATTAATTAGTATTATATTAGCTAGAAAAAAAAAACACAAAGATGTGAGGCCATACACTTCTATCTCACTTGTCATTAATAATCCATTTCTTGACCAGCCATAAGATTGAGTAAATTGGACGTTTTCTCTATTTGATTGGACAAATGATAGAGTGGATTAGATTAGCGACAAACAAGTGGGGACTTGGCAAAATTTCACCGAAATTGATCAACCGAACTGATTTTGCCAAACCAAAATTTTTCGTGATCAATTTGGTAAAGGCTCTGGTGCTATTCCGTTACTCGAAATTAATTCGGTTTTGAGTTGGCATTAATCGGCTGCTGAGAAGCTGGACTGACTGTTCTCTTGATGGACCTTCGCTCAGCAGGTTAACTCTCGATTTGGGTACCTCTCAATCTTGTCCATTTCAGGTTGCCAATAGTATTGCAGAAAGAAAGCAACTGTAGAACGAGAGAGGCACAAATCAAGGAGGATTGGAGGTGGGTGAAAAATGCATGAGAGGTTTGCCATGAAATCCATTTCATTTCGATTTGGAGGCCAGGGGCTGGCGTACGTGTTGGTGTGTTGCTCGCTTGCTGCTACTCCCCATCCCCGTACACCTGCTGGGCCCCGTGCCACACGGTGGTCTATGACTCTGTGTCATTGCGTGGCGTAGGCAGCCCAGCAGGCCGCCGGCGGTTCAGACTTGATTTTTTTTTTCGAAATAATATTATTCTAAATAATAATTACAGTTCTAAATGTTGTTTTTATAAAATTGCATGGTGGCCGCAGTGACTCTGCGGCCGGCTCAGCCCTCTGCTCACTGTCCTGTTCCCATTCGATGCACAACGTACGGAGCAGCACTCTATTGTCAAATCATGGACTAATTATACTTAAAAGATTCATCTCGCAAATTAGTCACAAACTGTGCAATTATTTTTTTTAGTCTATATTTAATACTTCATGCATGTGTCCAAGCATTCGATGGAATAGGATGTAAACTTTTGAGGAACCAAACAAGGCCTCAAAGAGACCCCTTAATGAAGCACGTGCCAATGCACACTTTCGAGAAAAGGGAATTCAAAGAGACAACATGGCAAGGCTGGCCCTATCGATCGCCGTTGAGTGCATGCGCCACTGCCGGCCACAGGAGCCGGCACCCGCGGCATCATTCACCTGTCCGAGGCCCATGCATGCTCCCAGCTAGCCAGCTGATGACGCTCCGAAGCTCACAATGGTGGAGAGAGAGGGAGGGAGGGGTGGGGAAAGGGAAGGAGACGAGCAATGCAGTAAGGCCAATGCAGTAGCTTATTTATGTTCTGCTCCTATCTCCCTCTCGTCTGATCGCCTCGGCTTCCTTTGCCAACGGGCAATGGAGTGCTAAAGGAAGGGAGAGAGGAGACTAGAAGTGGACAAGAAGGTCTCTCTGCAGCTTTTCATGTCCGATAATGGTACGGAACCGACGTTTGTCCATGCCTCTCATCTAGACGCGGCTGATATTGGGCCCATCTCTCTCAGAAATTAAAAAAAAATCCCCACTCCATGCTTATTCGCCCGGCCCCGAAGCAGCGTGTGGCCGCTCAGACCTTCCGCCCCCTTCTCCCACACCCCACTCGTCGAGCTACGCCGCACAGTGCGCTCTCTCTCCCTAGATGTTACATATGTTGCAAGTGTTTTATCTGGATGTTATATATGTTTCACACACATGTTGCAAGTATTTTATCTAGATGTTGCATATATTTCACACACATTCTGCAAGTGATTTATCTAGACGTTGCATATGTTTCACACACATGTTGCAAGTATTTTATCTGGATGTTCCATATGTTGCAACAGTATGTTTTCAAATGTATCATCTGTGTGCGACGTATGTTCCACCCAAGTGTTTCATGTTGCAGGTGTTTCATGGTGGCACGGTGAGTGATAGCACTAGTAGAAAACAGACCTTTTGTCTCGGCACCATTTTCGGAGTTACTCCCGGCATTTTTTGAACCCGGGAGTGAAGGAGATTTAATCCTGGCTATACCCTCGAGTCAGGAGTAAAGATCGCTGCCCAACGCTGCTGGCTCGGCAGGCAAACCTTTAGTCCCGGTTAGATAACCGGGACTAAAGATCAATATTTAGTCCCGGCTAGAGCCACTAACCGGGACTAAATGTTTAGTCCCGGCTAGAGGCTTTAGACGGGAATAAATATTGCTCTTTGTTCCTGGTTATAACCTCTAATCGGGAATAAAGCTTTCGCCAGTAGTTATTAAAAAAAACAAATAGTTTTAGTTTATTAGTTTCATTTATATTATTTTCTTAAGTATACTTTGATTTTTAGAGTCTTTTGTTGAAAAAATAGTTTTAGATTTTAGGGGAAAATTATAATTTTCACACATAAGTTTTTAAGTTTTATTTTACCGTATTTCGACGTAAAATTCTGGTGTTTTCAATCTATAATTCACCGTATTTCGTCTCACGCGGCACAAAGAAAAATGTAATAATAAAAATAATTATCAAAAAAACCTAAGATCTTGTGTGGGCCCATATTTTGGGGTAAATGACTGCCAAAAAAATTTCAAGCCATTTCGACATAGGCGGAGTCGACGTGCTTCACAGAGATATATAGAATATTTCATCGAACCCTATCTATACACCTAAGTTCTCTGGGATTCTGAGGTCTATGTGCTTTTCAGTGCCGGATTGGTCTCAAACTTTTTCTCAAGACTGCAAATGCCCTGTGTGAGGCCACCGCCAAGTTTGAGATTTTCTGAGCTGGTTTGGTGCTTTTTGCACTTTAATTGAATTTCCGCGCAAATTCACTGATTAATTATACGTTGAACTAAGTCCACCTCCGAAAAGATCCAGAATGGTGCCAAACTTTGCCAAATGGTCTCTTATGCCCTAGGTGACAAATCTCTGTGGGGGTCGACGCAAAATTCTAGTGTTTTCAATCTATAATTCACCGTATTTCGTCTCACGCGGCACAAAGAAAAATGTAATAATAAAAATAATTATTAGAAAAACCTAAGATCTTGTGTGGGCCCATATTTTTGGGGTAAATGACTGCCAAAAAAATTTCAAGCCATTTCAACATAGGCGGAGTCGACGTGCTTCACAGAGGTATATAGAACCTTTCGTCGAACACTATCTATACACCTAGGTTCTCTGGGATTCTGAGGTCCATGTGCTTTCTAGTGCCGGATTGGTCTCAAACTTTTTCTCAAGACTGCAAATGCCCTGTGTGAGGCCACCGCCAAGTTTGAGATTTTTCTAAGCTAGTTTGGTGCTTTTTGCACTTTAATTGAATTTCCGCGCGAATTCATCGATTAATTATACAATTATTGATGAAGAACTTAAAGATTTACGTTAAAATGATGTGAAAACAAATTTCCTGTCGAAAACCAATAGATTTAATGATTTGAATTAAAGTCTATATTTTTGCATTAACGAAAATAGTGATTATTAGATTCATTATATTCAATATTTATAATTAAAAAGACAATAGTTTAGGTCACATATTTTTCTTATGTGCAGTAAATCAAAATAAATTTTATTACTTTTTTAAAAAAATATTATGCCTAGTATTTAATTTACTAAGCAAATAATAAGAATTTAACATTTAAATAAAAAGAAATATATATAATACACTAACCAACAAAAAAACTGCGCGAAGTGAATTTTCCAGCCCCCTTTAGTCCCGGCTTCGATCACGGCCCGAGACGAAAGGTGGGCTGCATTTGGCGGCCCGCCAAAAATTACCTTTAGTCCCGACTGGTGGTTGGAGCCAGGACTAAAGGACCTTTAGTCCCGGCTGATTATTGGAGCCAGGACTAAAGGTGGACCTTTAGTCCTGGCTGGTGGTTGGAGCCAGGACTAAAGGTGACCTTTAGTCTCGGGCAGTGTTAGGAGACGGGACTAAAGGTCCCTCTCCTATATACGCCAGCTCCCTTCTCTTCCTCCTCTCACTTCTCGTCTTTGACTTCATTGTCATCAGCGAGCCGCGCCGCCGCCAACCGCCGTCGATTCGGCTCCCCGTCACCAGATCGTGGATCCCAGCCACCCCGACGTCGCCCTCCTCGCCGGAGGAGCCCCCGACACCACGCCCGTCACCGGAGGAGCCCCCGAGACGACGCCCGACACGCGCCGCCTCTCGCCGAGGCCCCCACGCCGGCCTGCATGCGCCACCGCCCTCCCACCGACGGCGCCCCCCACAGGCACTCCACGACGTCGACGCGTGCCTCCCCACCAATGACGCCCCCTCTGCGGGCACTCCACAACGCCCGCGCGCCGCCTCTCGCCAGCATCTGCACGACGCCCCGTGCGCGCCGCCTCTCGCCGCGGCCCACGCCGGCCTCCACGCGCCACCGGCCTCCCCACCGACGGTGGCCCCCCGCGGGCACACTCCACGCGACGCCTGTGCTCGCCTACTCGGCCACCGATGCTGGCCGGCCGCCCCACGCAGGCACCACCGCCCCCAGCCATCAATAAGTATATAATTATTTATAAATTTTATTTTATATATATATGAAATGTATATGGAAGTATATGAAATTATATGTATGAAATGTATAAATTTATGTTATATATAATGTTATATATAATACTAAATTTCATTTTATATGTATGAAATTATATGTATGAAATGTATAAATTTACAAGTATAATACTAATTAAATTTCATTTTATATGTATGAAATTATAATAATGGGTTATATATATATATGAAATGTATAAATTTATATTTATATCTATGAAATGTGTATGAAATTATATGGCTAAACCCTAAACCACCCTATATATATGTAATCCATTAAAATTATATATATGACATGTATAATTTTTACTTAGGAAAAAATCTATTGTCGAGTATGAAAAAAATTATATATCTATGAAATGTGTATGAAATGTCTATGAAACCCTAATTGCATAAATATTGTTTTATAATTGTTTAGGCTCTCTATGGCCGACCCGAGAGATGATGACCTAGAGGCAGAAATGATGGATATTATCAACGCCGGCACTGAACATTGTGCCGATGTTGATAATGACCAGCAGGAAGATGACGGGAGTCAATACTTGAATCTCGATCATATTGTTGAGGAAGTTGTTTATGAAGATAATTCCGGCGAGGTATATATTTCTCAATATCTAGCTCTCATTTATTTATTATGCATACATGTAGCCCACTCGATCGACCTTTGTTTTATAATACTTTTTGTGTTTCTATGCGTACATAGCCGTCTGGATCAACGACGACGACGGGGAACACAAAGAATGTTCGAGGGGCCAAAAAGCCATTGGAAGGCCGCTACATCATCTCAGAATTCAACGTGGCTACAGGCGAACCACTAGGACAATATGCACAGAAATTCATGTACCACTGTGGGTACCTTGTAAGGGACAAGCTCCCGATCAATGCCCGTGAATGAAAAAAAATAACAATGCTCCTCATATTAGTTATGTCTCTGATAAGGACAAGGAGCTGATTTGGCAAGATGTTCTTGCATATTTCACGCTCCAAACGGATGATTATCATGAAGACATCACCCATGAAAGGTTGACGGAGCGAGTTAGGCACTGGACAATGAAGAAGATGGCCACCCAATTCCAATCTTGGAAGAAGCAGCTATACAAATCATACGTCAAGAAGAACAAGACTCCAAATTGGAACGATAAGGGCCCAATCGCGAAGGCAAGGCCCTACTAGAGGAATTTATACAGTACAAGACATCAGAAGAGGGTGCGGAACGGACGAGAAGGAACCAAGAGAATTCCAGACAAAAGCAATACCACCATAACATGGGATCAGGTGGCTACGCGACTTCCATTCCCAAGTGGCAAAAAATGGAAGCAGACCTTATTGCCAAGGGGGTCGTACCTGAATCAGCACCGTGGCCAGAACGCACAAAGCGTTGGTTTTTAGGTCATGGGGGAGGATTGGACCCAGTCACCAGGAAGCTCATCCATGGCACAAAACTCGAAAGAGCAATAGAAAGGTTGATTCAAATTCTAAAAGCTAGAGATAGTGGACTATTCTGGCCCAACAGAGAGAAAGATGAACTGACATATTCCATCGGGACTGCTGAGCATTGTGGACGAACTAGAGACAAAGGGGCCGTTCCATGGGTGCAAGGTTTCCCTGAATGGATCGATTCATACAGAAGCCGCCAGAGACAGAAGGATGAGGAGGCAGAGAGGATCCGCATCTTGCAGCAATATGTTATTAAGTCACGGGAAGCGGTGCTTGAATCACAAAGGCGAGAAAAAGAAATGCAAGCGAAAATGCAAGAGGAAGTCGCAAGGCAAGTGCAAATACAATTGAGTGCCCACGGGATTACAACAGCTCTGGGAATCAACATTAGCTCCGATCAATTGAGAAGCAGTTGTGCTTCTACGGAGCTGCCTGATGCCATAAAAGATGCAGAGCTACGCTTCCCCGTGGATGACATCACTGAACCTTTTACATCATGTGAGCTGCACATTCCAAAAGATAATGGCACAGTGAAGGTGGCTATTGGTGTTGTAAACCCTATTGACCGTACTAAGACACCAAGAATCCATGGGGCAGTAGTACCAGCTAGATATGCTACCATCTCGGTGGATAAAGCTATTGAAGGTTTTAGCGATGTGCCTCTTGACATTCATAGAGGTGATGGGGAGAAGACCGTGGGAGAAGCAGAGAAGTCATTCATTGCATGGCGCAAGCGCTACATCAATATTCCCGGGAAGCCATTGCCGCATAATAGGTACGGATGAAAGTGAACGAAACAATTTTTTTTATTAATTTTATATTGCCTCTTAAATAACAATTGACTCATTGTCTTCTATACGCACACAGCAGGGCCTCCCCCAACCTAAGTCCAATAGTACAATCACCAGACCAGCATAGTGCTCTGGGCGGCGGTTGTGATGGGGTAGAAGACACGGCTGCATCCCCACCATCTCCAAGACGGTCTCCACCGCCGCCGCCACCACCTCCAAGGCGTTCCCCAACACCACCTTGAAGGTCTCCAATGCCTGTTCCCCCACCTCCTCCCATAAACCAGGGAAGACGGCTGCAAACAAATAAGCCATCTGCCCCACCGGCGAAGACGACCAAGAAGGCCCCTGTGAAACCAAGGCCAATTCCACAGAAATTGCCTGGTGAAATGAGTAAAGAGGAGTTAGATGATGCGGTTAAAAAAACCGTCGAAGCATTCTTCTCAGGCATAGGGAAGAGGAAGCAGCAGGAGCAGAAGCACTTCCACCTACCTCCAGCTAAACTAAGGCGGATGGTGGAAGCTGAGCAGAAAAAGAGGCGGCAAGCTCGTAAGCCCTCGCCACCATCAGACTTTGACCGCACTCTTAGCAAGATAATCAAGAAAGCTGCTAAAGCAGGGAAAACTATTGCACAACTCGGAGAACAAGAATTGCAATCAGCCCCTCCTCTAGTTATTGCTAATGAATATGGTTCAAACATAGATATGTTGGATATGATGGAAATACCTGCTGATAAAGAAGTGGATATGGCGGAACTTGCTAACTTTTATGCTATGAGAGGTATCGACCTTGGTGATTTCCTCTTCGAAAGTGCGCCGGTAGCGGATGAATGGTAGAAATATGAGCATGGTAGGAGTCTATGGAATCCTAAGACCATCAATGAACTTGGTACACAATTGTTCAAGCTAAACACCTTGTACCTTGACACGTGTCACCGGAAAGAGTTCTATATTTCTGTCAGAATCAAAGACGACCATTGGTTCTGTGGCGATGACGTTATGTACATTGAGTTAGCTGAATTACACCAACTAGTCCACCGGAACTCTCTCGACAAGACTCTCATCAGCTGCTATTGTCTGTAAGTGATTCTTTCTACTAATTAATAATAAGTCGCTACGTACGTATATGTCTATGTTTATTATCCTCACTCTATATATATGATGCAGGTTTGAGATGGGAGAGTGCAAAAAGAGAGGGTGTACTGATATTGGTTTCATTGATCCACATATCGTATTCAAAAACCCTAAACCCCAACCAACATGGAAAGCAGAAATGGAGGCCAATATCAAGATGTTCTTAGAGAAGCAACGTGACAAGAAATGTATACTCTTCCCCTACAACTTCAGGTAAGTGTTCATAATGTCGATGATCGTGTATCCATATATATATGTTCACTGTACCTGTGAGCTAATTCATGAGTGTTAATGGACATGGCAGTGAACACTAGATATTGATGGAACTCAATCTAGAGAAAGGTCTTCTAGGCATCTGGGACTCGATGAGAAAAGAGCAAAAAGAGTTCCAAGAGATGATAGATATTATTCAGAGGTAATTGCAGTCTCACTAGCAAAACTATTCCAATCTCTCTGCATGCAAATTAATGGTCCAAATATTTTTATGTTATTTGGTAGTTGTTGGGAAAGGGTCTGTCAGGAACACCATATGAAACGCAAAGTGCCACTGAAAGTAGTGCTATACAAAGTAAGTACTATATACCTACCTTAGTTTAATTTCCCTATGCTTGGATGATGATGAATCTTTTTCTCGTAAAGTGGGTTCTGCTGCAGCCCCAGGGGACCAATCTCTGTGGATACTATGTTTGCGAGTTCATGAGAGTGTGCTAAAAAAGAACTAGTCTAGAGGAAAAAAGGGTAAGTGTACACATATATATATATTCTTCATACATATATTTATATATATATATATTCGTGATAGATACAATTTATTTATCATTATTCTTTTTATATATATATATACTAATATACTTTTTCTTTATCTCATATCTCAAATTGAAGACTCGTTGGTTGAAGGAAAAAACCCTGGACACACACCATCTCAAAGCAATCCAAGAGACAATAGGTGGATTTCTGAATGATCAGGTCTTAACTCCCGGCGGCGAGTTTTACTATGACCCAAATATGTGATGATGAAAGCCAAATTTTATATTGATCCAAAGAACATGTGACGATGAAATGTACAATTAATGCAAACTTTACATGTGATGATGAAATGTAATATTATGTTTTAGTTTACTTTTACTTGTGTTGCTTGCGTGCATTGATCGAGCGAAAACTTTACAGTACGCGCGCGTATATGTATATTACTTTGCAGCGAATAATGCATATTCGAAAACCAAATTAAAACAAAAAAGAATCATCAATTGAAATAAGCAGGAAAAGAAAAAAAGACCCTTTAGTCCCGGTTGGTAATACCAACCGAGAATAAAGGGGCCAGCCCAGGCGCTGGCGTGGCTACCTTTTTAGTCCCGGTTGGTATCACCAACCGGGACTAAAGGTCCACTTCTATTCCCGGCTACTAACTCTTTATTCCCGAACTCCTATTCCCGGCTGCGTAACCGGGAATAAAGGGGTTGGCAGCCGGGAATAGAAGCCCTTTTTTTACTAGTGTAGGTGCACGGCCCAGGCACCGGGGTATGGGGCACGACAGAGCTAGGGACCGACGGACAGGGGCACACTATCAGACAGACCGACCGACCGACAGACATACAGATATAGATAGACAGACAGACATACAGACAAATAGATAGATAGATAGACAGATAGATAGACAGACAGACAGACAGACATAGAGATAGATAGATAGATAGATAGATAGATAGATAGATAGATAGATAGATAGATAGATAGATAGATAGATAGATAGATATATAGTTTCATAGATAGATAGATAGATAGATCGATAGATAGATAGATAGAGAGACATAGAGACAAACAGACAGAGAGACATACAGACAGACAGACAGACATACAGACAGACAGACAGACAGATAGATAGATAGATAGATAGACAGATAGATAGACAGATAGACAGATAGATAGACACATAGATAGACAGACAGACAGATGGATAGATAGATAGATAGATAGATAGATAGATAGATAGATAGATAGATAGATAGACAGACAGACAGACAGACAGACAGACAGACAGACAGACAGATAGATAGATAGATAGATAGATAGATAGTTTCATAGATAGATAGATAGATAGATAGATAGATAGATAGATAGATAGATAGATAGATAGATAGATAGATAGATAGAGAGATAGACAGACAGAGAGACATACAGACAGACAGATAGATAGACAGATAGAGAGAGAGAGACAGACAGACAGACAGACAGACAGATAGATAGATAGATAGATAGATAGATAGATAGATAGATAGATAGATAGATTGATTGATAGATGGATTGAGATGTCAACATAGCAATGCAATGAACTGTTGGTCAGACTAGTCGGTCATGCCTCTATATAAATACCAGCGATCAGGTTAGCTTGCATCGGAGCACTGAGAGTACCAACCATGCCACTTAGCTAGAGAAGCAATGTGCACCCAATATGTCTGGTTTTGATTGCTCTTGTTGTCATGTCCCGTGTCCCCTTATCTACCTGCAAAGGTACACCAATATGCATGCATGTAGCTATACTGCTACCCCTGCAATAATCTTCTGATTAATTTTATATATAGGGTTGCCTCATATGGTGCGTTTAATTTGAATTAATTTGTGTGTGTGTACGTACTAACAAATAGAGTTGTACTGGTTGATTGCCTTGCTTGTGTGCAGAGTTTAGTAGAGAGGAGTGAAGCACTTTGCTGCACTCCTCTCTACCAAACTCTGAATACAAGCACGGTAGTCACCTAGCACAACTCAGTTTGTTAGTACATAAACACTCACAAATTAAATCAATTTAAAGACGCCATATGACAACACTACATATCAATTGAATCTGAAGACTGTTGCAAGGTAGCAGTTGAGCAATATCCATGCATGCTCGTCTACCAATGCAGGTAGATTAGATGATGGATGAACACGCGACCATGAGGGCAATAATCAAAATAGCAAGAGACATCAAGTGCACATTGCTTGTTGTTAGAGTGCCATGGCTATTGTTGACGGTCACTAACACCTATTTTGACCATCAACATTTCATCCAAAAGCAAGCTAAAGTTAGGAAAATCATCATCACATGTGTAGGATTTGTTTTATAATTCAACTAGTTCCACTTGTGCATGGAAATATATTTGTATGCAGGAATTTTGGCCAAAATGGTGACAAATACACACATAGGAGGCAAGTGGACGTGGCAGGAGGCCTTGGGGCCACTTGGGCCCACCGGCCAGCCCCACAAGAGCGCCGCCCAACCCCCCAAGTGCCACCTTGGCACTGGCCACATCACCGATCCGTGGGAGCTGCTCCACAAGCTCTCCCATGAATTGATTTAAGTCGGCTTGCATCAATGGTCACGATGGAGTGGGCTTGGATCCATGGGTCCACTGTCATGGACTTGGAGGCCTCCAACCGACTTCCAAACCAATTTACCTACCAAATTTCGACATGTGCCGACTTCACAACCACCTTTGAGAGCCAACCAAGGCCCTACGATCGAAAGGCGGTGAAATCAAGGGCCGACCAGTGCCCGTACCACGCCGCCCAGAGGCCCACTTTCACCAAACCGCCTCAATTTTGGATAGCATGCTCACTAGCACAAGTGGAGCAATGTGGTGTGTCCATTTATGGCGGTTCTAGGTTGGCTACATCCAAGGGTGGAGAAGGATGATCACGTGGATTGCTGACATGGTGCTAGAGTAGCCCCTACTCCACCGTGCCCCTTGCCCCATGCGCGCGCCACTGGTGGTCGATGCGTGCCGCGGCGGCGCGTCCTGTGCCCCGCGTTCACGTCGTCGGTGGCTGGTGCCTCTCGTTTAGCTTGGTTGTGGCTACTTTTTCATCATGATTGTTACTAATTAATGTTTCTAGTAGGACGACCGTGCCTTGGTATGTTGTTTTTCGTGGCAAAGAGCCCGGTGTTTACCATCAATGGGCTGACTGCCACAATAAAGTCTCAGGGTTTCGTGACAATTGCTATAAGAGATTTGAGACCAAAGATGAAGCCATCCTGGCATTTGGTGCATACATGAAAGGTGGCACATATGAGCAAAAGGTTGAGCATGGGGTTTGCAAGCAGGAGGCCGAGGTTTTGAAGCGGACAAGGGTGGAAATCCAATAACGTCCAGCAAGATTGTCATCGCTATTCAGTTTGTTATCATTATTGTTCTCTGCTACATGGTACTACGGTTGATAGATTAGTCTAGGTTTATTTTTTAAGATTCTGCTTGTAATTGTATTTTCCAAACAATTGTTGGAATATTTGTTAACTCTTCAATGCATGTGAGGAATATTTGTCTATACTTTGACTTTGAATTTAGTAGTTGTATGGCTCGTAGTAAAGCATGGGTCAACACACCTTGTTCGTGCATAAGTTATAAAGTTATGGCAATTTATAACTTTTTCCTTGACATAAATTTAGGAGAAGAGATGGCTGGACTCCCCTCGCCGGATCCGCCAAGTAATTATGCATATGATCTGGGCTTCCAACCAACATTGGGGATGGCAGAGCACCCATATCCAAGCATAGTAAGTAACATGTTTTAAAGAAATCTCCATAGATATTTTGTTCTTATATATATAATTCTTAAATGTAGACAATTCATCATATACCATGGTTCAAAGAGACACTTTCAAATTTCGGGGTTGATTACATCAATGTTGATATATTCCCTATAGAGGGTGGATGCACACAATGTCGAATTGGCTTTTCTATTCTCGCTAGGGCGGGCAACCAATAAGGTCAGGTTTTATACATCGATAGGACGGGCAGCGGTCAACCTCACCACATTAGTGCACAAAAATATGTTGTGCTAGAATGTTTAAGGGCGCTTCAAAATATTGGGTGCAATATTCCTACATACTCCTCCATGAGGATTGGAGCTTTGAATTTTGGGCCTCCACCACGATAATGGGTGCTATTGTGCACAGCTTGCTGAGAACAACATAAATAATATGGTCAGTCTCATAACTTATATCCCGATTAATTGTTATGTCTATATATATGCATGGTTTTGATAACCACATTTTTGTCAACACTTGCAGGTTCAGCAGAATGACGTAACACACGCAAGTTATAACTTTTAAGCCATTATAAACCAGGCCATGTATCAAATGGGTCGTTATGAATAGGAATATGCTGGCCCAGTTCTCACTTCAGAGGAAATCCAAGAAAAAATTATTGTGACTAGGAGACATTCTGAGCCATTGCTAATCGTCGTCGGTAGACCTTGTGAACGATCTTGTGAAGCAAGGGAGAGCATACAAGTAAATACAATGCGCTACATCAGTGATATTTGGGCATATTAAATGAATGACCTTCACTTCTCCGGTTATGTGGTACGACGTTGGGAAGTTCAAGGAATTTAAATTATTGTTGGTTGTAATAATGAACTGATCTAAATTATTATAGTTTGTAATGAACAGATTTCAATTATTATGTGTTTATAATGAACTGATCTAAATTATTATGGTTTGTACCGAATAATTCATTTATTTGGACTGTGAAAACTTCAGAAACTGTGGAAGCATGAGCACAATCACCATACATTGTTAGATACTTGATACATGATAAATGACATCAACAATAGAGTTTACATAATAAACCATTCATACAATGTGATACATGAATTACATGATAAATGATATCAAGCACAAAGTTTAGCCAGCTACTATTCTTGCATGTCCATCGGGGCGCAAATAGGGCAATGAATTTGCTAGGATACTTCGATCTACATTAATTATCTTTTTTGGTAGGTCTGTAAAGAGAGGCATTTCGCTGAACTGGTTAAAATCCTTAGGATCATGCACACCGTCAACTCCTATAATTTGTTGTTTCCTAGAGACAACTACATGTTTTTGCTTTCCTGCCTTTTTGTTCTCAATGCTTAGGTTCTGCACATAGAAGACCTATGGAGCACAGTTACCAAGGACCCACGGGTCATCCTTGTAACCTACTTTGCTGAGGTCAACAATTCTCAGCCCACAGTTGTCCAGACTGACACCTCGTTGGACTTCAACCCATTGGCATCGAAAGACGGGAATCTGAAGATTGACACCGAACTCTAGTTCCCATATTTCATGAACAAAGCCATAATATGTAGTATATTCACCATTTTCATCTAAAGCATCACAGCGAATCCCACTATTTTGTGCCACACTCTTTTTGTCCTTCGAATTGACACAAAATGTGAAGCCATTAATGTCATACGTCTGCCATGTAGTGATCTGGAATGATGGTCCAGATGCCAGCTTCTTGATGGTTTGTTCCTCCATTGTTTCTCCATCTGGAATGTTCTGATCCTGTAGCCATGTGGTGAACATACGCTTGTGCTCCTTCATGACCAAATCTTCTAGGTGCCCATTGTTTTGTTCATGAAGCTCATTCATGTGTTGCTCGATCAATGGCTCCATTGTCGAAGTACTTGTCTTCTGGGTTGAGATTCTAGCTTGCTGTCGGGAGTAGGTACTTCCCATTTGGTTGAGGTATAGGGTGAACTTCTTTTTAGATGCCTAAATTGACCAGGTCCAAACGCGAATTGAGTCCTTCCTTTGTCTTGCCCTTTACGTTGAGCAAGATCCCAATTATGCTATTGAAAACATTCTTCTGGACGTGCATACCATAGATCGTGTGTTGTATGTCTAAGTCTTTCCAGTATGGCAAATACTTGAAAAAATTGACATCTTCTTGAATGTGTCTCCTTCCGATGCCTTGACATCCTTTCTTTTCTTTCCATCTTTGTTCTTCTTCCCGAAAACAAATGTGACTTTGTTGACTATTAGGAACACTCGTTTACCTGCACTTGTACCTGATGGAGCGGTAGATTTTGATTCATCTGTATTGTCAAAGTACTTGTCCATCCTTTTCAACCGGTACTTGTGTCCTCTCGGTAAGAAGCATTTGTGCCTCATGTACACTAGCTTGTTAGATGCAGTAAGGTACATGTGTGAGTTTTCGTCAAGGCATACTACACAACCAACCTTTCATTTAATTTGAACTACCCCGATAATGAAAAGAGAGCTAGGTAATCATTTATGGTAACAAAAATCATTGCTTTTAGTGTGAATGCGTCCTTACGAAACTCATCCCACATGGCCACACCCTCTTCCCATAGTTTTTTCATTTCCTCCATTAAGGGCTCTAAGAACACATCCATATCGACACCAGGTTGTGTAGGTCCAGAAATAAGAATGGTTAGCAAAAGGTATTTTTGCTTCTGGCACAGCCATGGAGGAAGGTTGTAGATGGTCAGGATCATCGGCCATGTGCTGTGCTTGCTGCTCCTCTCGGCAAATGGATTCATTCCATCGGTACTCAGCACAAACCTTATGTTCCTTGGTTCATCAGCAAAATCCTTGTATTTGTCATTGAAATTTTGCCACTGCTTGGCATTGGATGGATGTCGAAGTTTTCCATCGTGTTTCCACTCATCAGAAGCATGCAGCACATAAGTTTTGCATCCTCATGGTTTGCGAACAAACACCTCAACCAATCAACCACGGGGAGGTACCACATCACCAAAGCAGGAATCCTCCTCTACACGTAATAGTCTACTTCTTCATTGCTATTGGTTTTTTACCTCTCTTTGGTCTTCTTTTGCTTCTTCCCTGTCTTTACACAAGCTCCATTCTCTTCCTCCCGATAGTATTTATTCGTCTTGTACCTACTCGTGCCACAATTCGGACAACTCTCTAAGTCTTTGTAATGGTCACCTCAATATAGGATACAATGATTCCTACACGCGTCGATCTTTTTGACACCCATAGTCAGTGGACTGATTAGCTTCTTTGCATAGTATTTGTTAGCAGGCACTGTTCCCCTTTGGAAGGAGTTTTGAAAGAACACGCAAAAACTCATTGAAGCTAGCACCGAGATTTTAGCATCAAAAACTGAAGGACAACTCTCAGTATGGTGAATTCATCGGTACAACCCTTAGACTCTTCGTACAAATGCTCTATTGCTGCTTTCTTCAAGGCCTCCATTCCTTTGATAAGGAACATAGAAGGAATAACGGTGCAACAATGCCTTGAAAAACTCTGCTTGTTCACTTTCATCGACTTGAACTTCGTCGACGTCTTCACACGTATTTTGGACGCCGACATCGTCATCATCACTAACATCCACCATAAATAGGATCAGTCTGAGGCCTATGGTGTCGTGTCTCGTCATCCATATTCTATCCATCTGCATGCACTGGGTTGGCTTCTGTAGAAGACGCGGAACTACACTCTCCATGTTTCACCCAAATCAAGTAATCCCTCATAAAACCTCGGCGAACCAAATGAGAACTGATTTCTTTTGCATCCTCAAATACAGCAACATTTTTGCATTGGATGCATGGACAACATATGTACTTCGTCTTCTATTTGCATGCATGCCTCCTAGCGGCATCAATAAACTTACGAACCTCCAAATGGTATGACGGGTCTAATCTTGATAAGTTGTACGTCCATAACGATCTTTCCATCTTCAGCTGTACAAAAATTATAATGGCAATGTGTAATTAAATGGGTACATTTAAAATTATTTGATTAAAATTAAAATTATTATAGTTATTTGAATAAACTAAAAATTATTGTAATTTCAAAAAATCTAGTTTAGCGAATAAACTAGATTGTTTAACATCTTTTTAAACAATATTTCTCTCAAAACACTAGTTCAAAAAATTTAGCTAGATGTAGTTTTAACAATATTTAATATTTTTTTCATAACATATTTGGACTCACACATTATTTATAACAACCATTAAAACAAGTGATAATACCAATTCTCTCTCTATAATACTACCATTTTTCTCTCTCCCCCCATGAAACCCAATGTCTAATTTTGAATCAAATTTATAATGGAGAATCAACCTATGAAAGGTGCACCACTATAATCTAAACCTTCTCAGATACCATGCATTGAAACCCTAAACAAAAATCTACTACCATTCTCTCTCTCTCAAAACACAAGCATGAAACTCTCTCTCTCTCTCAAGCTAGATCTAGTTTTAGCTCAAAGTGAGAAGCACTAATGAAAAAAAGAGCTATGAGAGGCATTAACTAACCCTCTTAAGCCACCTCCTCCGAAGAAATGAACAGCAAAACCTCTCTCTCTCTCTCTCAAAACATAAGCATGAAACTCTCTCTCTTTCTTGCTAGATCTAATTTTTGCTCAAATTGAGAAGCACTAATGCAACAAGAGCTACGAGAGGCATTAACTAACCTTCTTAAGCCTCCTCCCCCGAAGAAATGAAGAGCAAAACCTCGCCCCTTGTATTTTGCAATTTTTGGACCTCCAAGTTCGCCACCAATGGAAGGTGGCTTGGCTGAATAGTGTTGGTCGAGGGAGGAAGAAGCTGTATTTATAGCAGATGTATTACAGGCGGTTGACATAAAAAACCACCACTGTAAAAGATAATCACATGTGGTTCACATAATTGAACCGCCAGTGTAAATGTTTATTTACACTGACCGTTTATGTAAGCAAGCCGCCAGTGTAAATAGTCCGTTAACGCTGGCGGTTTTCTTATACGAACTGCCAGTCAGTGCCGGCCCTAGGGGTAGGGCATGAGGTGCGACGGCCGAGGGCCCAAGCGGAGGAGGGGCCCAAGCCCAGGTATACAAACCTTCGGGTCCTATAGTCCATTAGGCATTAGCAAACTAATGAGAAGAGAGACGTAGAACTGGCTAGACGGCCCAAAAAGACAACATCGGCATTTCTTTCCTAGTTTTCTTTCCCCACGACCCTCGGGTAGAGAGGAGGCGAGGAGCCACGCTGTACACAGCACACTCTGATCGTGAGTTCGCGACATGCGCCTTACGCACGCGGAGCGGGCGAGCCGTGTCGCCGCGAAGAGCTAGACTACCGGAGACACGGACACGGCGCACGAGGACAGCGACCAGGCAGGGCTCCACGACGACGACATCTTGATTCTTGGCTTCTTATGAATTACGATCACCGATCAGTTATTTAGGTCCAAGGTATTTTTTTCTTTTTATTTTTAATCCAAATTAATTATTTGTATAGTATTCCAGACTTCTAGTACTTTGTACCCATATATTCATATTTTTCTTCTAATTTAGGTGTTTGAATTTTTGAATGTCACCTAAGAAATATTTGTCATGGGTGAAAAAAGAAAACGAATATATTGCTTTTTTTAATCTACATTGTTCCTCGATAATTATCATACATCTACAAATATATTGTTTAATCTACATTGTTCCTCGATAATTATTAGACATGTTAAATTAAAAATATGTTATTGAATTTGCTTTCGTTTTGCAAGTAAAATTAGCGCCTATATATTATAAGATTTTATACATGATCAAGAGGGGCCGTTGCAACGAGATCGCTAGAGGGCCCTTAAAATCCTAGGACCGGCACTGCCGCCAGTGTAAAGGCTTTTACACAGATTGTCCTTTGTGCTGGCCCACACATTTCTCTCTGCTACTGGCGCCACCTCTTTCCCAACCGCTAGTGAAAAAAAAAGCATGGCGCCAAGAGAAATCTGTAGTGTACTAGTGTTTCCCCCATCCTCTCCCCACCATGCAAAACTAACGGAACTTATAATTCTGCCTCATTCAATCCATTGGACCTGCAGCAATAATCATCATAATTCCACTCTCTAATTTCCCTTCTTAACTCTCTATTGAAATGCATAGAAAAGAGCAGCTCCTCCCATGGCCGGTTATAGCCACCTGCTGCTCACAAGCCCCTAGCTTCCCATGCAAAAGTTTATTATTCCTCCTAAATGCCCCCCAGTACTCGCCCTCTCCCTTCTGTTTGTGCATGTATACATGCAACAGAGCGTGACTAGACCAGCTCCTCTCCTCCTTATTATGGCACCTTCTCCCCATTCCATCATGCAAAACAGCAGCATTTGTTCTCTCCATTAATCCCTTGCCCACCTCTCTCAAGTACAGTGCACCTGGACACCTCTTCTCCCTCCCCTAATCACACCCACTCTCTGTCCCTTCTCGTTCTGCATACACACAACAGAAGGACGCCCCAACTCCTCCACACCCACCTCCATGTTCGCCCCCTCCATATACCCTACCTCCCTCTGCTGTTGCTTGACCAAAACGGAGTCCTGACGCCATGATGAATCAGTTTTGCTGCTGCAATCTGCACCCCGAGCAATAGATCATGATTTGCAAGAAGGCCGCTGATCTCCTCTGCTGTATAGTAAGCCAATTCTCTCCTTCCCTCTCTCTGTGTGATTCATCTTCTGCTCATCATCCCTCTCTTGATCCCCTCATCTATCACATGATGTCCCCAAATTGATCCCTCGCTGCCCTCCCTTCCCGGATGTGGAGTACGCGAGTTGCCACCGGCGTTCTTTGCAATCACGTCATCCCCATCACTCCATGGTCATGCTACAGTACTGCAGCATGGCATGGACGTCTCCTCAGTATGCTTTGTCATCCTCCCAAGCCAGCCACCTATGCCCCGTCAAACGCTGACCGCCACGCCAACCCCCGTTGATGTAGGCTGCCGATGAGGTCGCTGCAGTCGCCATGAATCCCAATGTGACACCATCTCCCATCTTTCCATATCATCTACATGTTCCTCACTGTAAAATCATGCATCATAATTTATGTTCTATCAGTCTTGGACATAGATTTTCCCATGATATGTGTGCTGTCCTTGTGGCCAGCAGCACTGCTGCCGATGGAAACAATGTTCCCCATTCATCCATTGATTTGTTTGATGTATCCTTTGGCTAGAATATCCTTCATATACCTGCACATGCCTCCGTAAAATTCCAAGGCTATAGAGTCCAATCTGAAAGAGTTATAATATTTTTGTGTTCGCTGTCCCTGCTGCCCCGCAGCCATGCTGGAGCCGGTTGGCATGAGCGTTCCCAATGATTCGCCGCTCTGGTGGTCAAGCCCTTCAACCACAACCACAATGTTTACCACAGACTTTCACACGTCTCTGCAAGTTGGATTGGTCATATTAACCATGACACTGAAGTTACAAACATCGCCGTTGTCACTGCTCCTGCCATGCTAGCAGCCACACAGTCTGGTCTTGCAATCACGATCCCCGCTAATCCGTTATACAAATGCTAAAACCCTTCAACTGTAGCATGCGTCATATATTTGCACATGTCTCTGCAAGTTGTTTTGGTCATAGGTGGCATGATGGCTGAGATATCGAGGCCGTAGTAACTGTTACTCCTGCTGTCCAGAAAACAGCCATGCCACCCTTATTTGCAATCAAGTTTCCTGGTCAACCAATACTCAAAATGACTTGCCGTTTTGCCAACATATACTTCATATATTCCATCGCAACCTTACAAATTGGATCACTGATTGGTGCTGCTATGACCGTGTCACCAGTGATCATAACCCCTGCTGTTCGCTGAAGTGCATGTACAGGATGCACTGGCATTTCACCACATTCCCCATTAAATCATTGTCTGGACCGCTGAGCCCTCTTATGTGACTATGTGTATGGTAGTTGCACACAATCCCACCAAATATCATCAGCATAAGTTCAACAGAGATCTTCCTTTTCATGGTCACAGTTGCCGCTACCCGTCACACGGGCATGTTCAGCCGGTGCACAATTCACTACAGTTGTGTCCCTCGTTAATCTAGCATTCACCTTAGTGCAGCCACTTGTCAAAACATGTTCCATGTGTCCTCTACACAAATCCATAGTCATCTACAATTCATCTATAGATCTTTGTGCTCTATAAATCTTTCAAGTTAGCTTGTATCCATCATGTTTATTACATTCATATCATTTCTCAAAACCTCCTAGCCTCTACATTGATCTTGCATATCTTTTAAACCGTAGCTTCATTTTAAGTAGTTTTTGTGCTTATACGTTCATAGCTGCAAGCCCTATGTGTTAAAACCTTTATATCTTGTTTTTGTAATACTTGGTGTACTGCTTTTAGGTTCTTGTGATGCTTGTACCGGTTGTTTGTTGACGTTAGGAGTGGAGCTATGCGAGGATGATCCAAAAGGAAACTTTGACAAGTTTGAGCAACTATTGAAGGAAAGTGTAACATAAGTTTCCTTGTTACCTAATAACTATTTAATCACCTTTCCATATGCATGTGTCTAATATGATGAACCCCTAAGGACTTTACCTAGAACCTTTGTTATCCTGTATTATTCCTTGTTACCCTTGGGTTATGCATATGGGTAGGTTTGCTTAGCCTATAATCACCAAACTGTTATAATGTTAATATTGATTAATGGATTATGGAATCAATGTTTAAATGAAGCTTTTTAGCAACGTGGATATCAAGGGGCTAGAGCATTGGTCCTTTTTGTGTGCTCAAGTTTGCCCTCCGTAAGGACTGAATCTTAAAGCAGCAACCTAGGACATACAAACCACAAGCCACATGGCTCTAGCTTGACTCAGTATCAGAATTCTACTAGTTTGTGGTAGCTTACCGAAAGGTGCAAGAGGGGCTCCGATTGGTTTGATCTCGGCCTGCTAAGGGGGTGCTCTTTGGTTTATTGGTCATTTTGTTAGTCACACTATGGGGGAGGGATCTTACTTCTTTATGGGGAAACATTAGCGGGTAGCTACTTATTAGTCGGACCTGTGAACAGTCTCGTAGTGTACCTAGCCACACTCCTTTGGAAGAGGTGATGGTATATGGGAATCACGACTTGTGGTGAAAGTGTACAACCTCTGCAGAGTGTAAAACTGGTATATCAGCCGTGCTCACGGACACAAGCAACCTGAATCCTTTACGAGATAGATGGTTCTATGGATGGTTTGTGTGATGATTAATCTTGATGATAATTATTATACATCTCACCTTGGGAGCTTAAGCATAACTTAGTTACTCAGGTTTAAAATAATAAAATATGATCAACTAAAAATGCTTACCGCAGTTCAGCCGTGTCTAGCCCTTTGAGCCTTGCGGCATCCCCTCATGTTATACTTGTTGAGTATGGCGCGCTCACACTTGCTTTACAATCAATAAAAATCCCGGATGGGTACGACATGGTGGATTCAAGTGATGTGTTACAAGAGATGTTCCAAGAGTACTAGGCGAGTGCTCCCCCAGTGAACTGTCCTTGTGGAGTATGAAGACCCAAAGAGAAGATATAGAATAATTTCTGCTATACTTTGTAATAGATGTAGGTCTTTGTTGTAACTATGTTTCGATATATAATAAAGCATTTGTCTTTGACAATTTCCATAATTGTCACTGTATGTGTCATGTGGACATCCTGGGCACACATATAGTTAGCGCTTGGTATTCTTTGGAAAACTAGGTGTGACAATAGCATAGACGTGGTGTTTACGCTAGAGGCTACCTTCGTTTGCCTTGTGCCCCACGGTTGAGGGCTAGGCGGCAGGTGGTGATAGCCATATCCGTCCATTGTAATCCCCCATGTTCAGGTACCGCGTAGAGCTGTAGGCCAGGAATGCCTGGCAGAACAAGTGTTCACTGGTGCCCGTAGTAAGCAAGTAGAAGTAGAGTTTATCTATCTTTAGACCTAAACCCATAGGAATCCATCTCTATCCTCGCTGACTCTATTCTTGTGTTGTCATTGGACAAACTAGCTAGAAGAGTACCTCCGTTCTCTGTGGAAAATATGATACCCCGAATACTTCCAGGTGAAGTGCTACAACGGTAATTCCGTGTGCTTGCGGATTATTTCTGTTTGCGTTAACAAATACCAACAAGCATTTCTGGCACTGTTGCCGTGAAACAGTTGTTGTATTTTCTTCGAACCAAGTTCATCCTCGTATCTGTATCTTTTCCTTTTTATATAGAAAAACACACAAAATATCTTCACCACAAAAACCACTCCTGTCCAATACCAGTCTGCTTCAAAGGGCGAGTTCTCTGAGCCACCACCAAAACCAAACCTTTTATCTGGTTGTAAACTCCACCCTAGTTTAAAAGCTATGGTTCGGGCACAACCCTTCTCAGGGCGTGAAAATAAAAATCATCACCATCACCTAAACGAGTTCGAGGAGATGTGTTCATCCCTGAGCATCTCAGGAATGACACAAGAAACACTAAGGTGGACATTGTTTCCCTTCTTTGTAGCACCCAGTTTTAAGAACAAAACCCGATACACACCATATGTGTGTCCAAGAAGTCAAATCTCACATATATGTACAAATAAGGGTAATATCAAAACATAATGCTTAATTACATAGTGTATTAATACAAAGAATACAACCTTAGATAGCAGACAACGGAAATGATAACTCCGATTTTCAGGCGAAGGCTCCAAATCCACAGGAACAACTGACTAGTTGATCACAAGCCTAACTCCTCCAGACTCTAGCAATCTGGTACCCATCCAGGATTTTTCCAAAGAATTTAAAAGTAATGCAAGCGTAAGTACATGTCATACTCAGCAATATAACATGGGGTTCATGAGGCTTTTAGTGAGCTACAATTTTAAGCAATTGAGTGGCATCAAATTTATGATAAGCCCATATAAACACATGATTAGGTAAACATGAATAATGAATAGCATAAACAATTAACCATTAATGATCAAATATTCTGTAAGAGTTCCAAGGCCACTCGTGACTGTGAGCATGGCTGATATAACAGTTTTACACTCTACAGAGGTTGTACACTTTCACCATGAGCCGTGATTTGCCCTTTCGCCCGAGGTAGATAATCTCTTGACCCACTTCCAAGGAAGGTCAACAAGGTTCACTAAGAAGCCTTTCAAAGGTTCATCTAACAAGTTAGGGCCGCTAGGTTTCCAATTGGCAAGCAGATATAGGAACCTCCCTTTCGAATGGCACAATACCTTCACGGCTATACACATAGGAATAGAGGCTATCCTATACCCAACTCGACAAGCCCCTTTTGTGCCCTTTCAGGTAACCACTAACAAGCTAGAAAAGGTCCTCATACTTGACTAAAGCCAGAGTCATGTAGCACTCATGTAAGTCCCGGTGACCACTTATAGATAAGTCCTTAGGGAGAGGAATCTAGAGCATTGCAAAAAGTATGCTCTAGCCCCCTTGTTCCTTGTTGCAAAAAGCATATTTTAACGTTTATTGCATATACCATTAGTCAAGTTACAAGATCATGGTTTAAGTGGAGCACTAGCTTCATACTATCCAATGCATTAACCCAAGGGTGACAAGGTACAAGGTAACAAAGTAGTAGGAAATCCTTAGTGGTAATCAAGGTAGACACATGCAGTATGAATTAAATGATTAAAGGTGTATAGGTCAACAAGGATGATCCCATGCTATACTTGCCTTATATTTGCTTTACACCCAAAGCAACTTGCTTAAAGAATCTTCAAACGTCATCTTCCGTTCTGCAACTTCTGGCACTCATCTTTTGGTCTCCAGCGCTTATGTACCATTCTCCTACTCATAGCAAACACCAAGCAAGGACAAACATACAAGCAGACAAAAGAGGAATAACTAAGAACAATACACCAATCAAAGCAAAAGGCTTGAAAATAGCGTGCTAACAGAGTGGATCGTTGCTACGGTCACAAGAACGCAAGAAACGTCGAAAACGGGACTACGACGAAAGAGATACATCTACTGAAAGATTTATATTATATAGGTAGAAAAGACTACATGCTTGATTTGTTTTAATTAAATAAAACTATGTGAATATTTCATAAATTCAAATTATACTTTAGTTTGAAAAGCCGGGGTAAAACTAGTCACATTTTATTTATAAATATCGATGTATTATTTAAGGTAGTTTAAACTTTAAATTTGAAAAGGATTGATTTATTTATGTGAGCATCTATTCGATTTTAATATATGAAACGTGTTTAAACTAAGCAATTTATTATTTAGGAACACATTTATATTGGCAATTAATCATGTTAACATTTATGAATAAAACAACGAAGTATAAAACCTATGTTGATTTTACTATTGAAACTCGTTGCATAAACATTAATCCAATTAAGATTTAAATTGTAAACACTTGTGGCATGATGAACATCGATACTAATAAGTAGAATATATTGACGCGAGTGGAACATAGAAAAACAATTGGATAGCAAAGGTTTGAAACTGCACAGATGATCACGGATGAATTGATATCAAAAGAACTGAATTTGCGTTAGAGTTTCAAGAGCTAGATGGAGGGGTTATACATGCACGGGTGACGTTAATTGCTTATAAGCATGTAAGCCTCCATGCCTTGTGTGATGTACGTAGGCATACAGATATGGACATGGTGGATGGCAGGTCTCTCGGCAGCTGCAGGAGCAAGGCCAGCTGAGCTCGCTCAAACAGACTGGGACAGAGGGCAAGGGACAGGCTAGCTAGGCTCGTATACTCTGGTAGCAGAAAACAGAGGTGCGCGCCAAAGCAGCAGCAGAGTGGAAGCATGCCTTGCACACGGTTATGGTGAAACTAGATGACGCACGGGCAGCAACAACGGCTAAACCAACACCGGGACGTGAAACCAAAGAAACGAGGAGTATTTGGAGAGGCTCACCAGCGCTGGTCGACGAGGAGCAGGTTCTCTGGCAGCAACGCTTTCCTGGAGCTAGACCGAAGGCCGCAGCAACTGACCACTCGTGCAGACGTTGTAGAGAAAGAAGGAAAAAAACTCTAATTTATACTACCTTAGGGATTTTCAAACTAGATGCTCTACTTATGATAGTTCGGGTATGCTTCACCTAAGGGGTTGGTACATATATAGTGAAACGACCCTGAGCGTCGTAGTGTAATAAGACCGTTGTAGGTCATATTACCCAAATTCCAGTCGAATATCACATCCATACAACGATAATATCAGAGTATAAATAGTGCGGAATTACATAATTTATTACATCGCCACATTGGCGGAATCAAAAGTAGCATTCATTCAGAACAGCTTTGAAGATAAGATCGCCAAACTCGAGCGTAGGCACGAACCCCTCAACCGTCAAACTCCTCGGAGCTATACTCCTCAGTAGAACCTGTGTGCCAAAATTTATCAGTATGATTTGTACTGGCCACTCCCATCCCTATGAGCATTGCTTTGTGGAAATTGGATGCAAGTTGGATATAATCAAAAGGAACCTATAAGGCTGGGGTTTCCTATATATTTAGCATATCAAGTACACATAAAAGTATAGTCAAGTTTTAACACCATTACCCTCCGCACCCCATCCCCATTCCAGAGCCAGGTTTCGATCCTGGGATCGACATACCACCATCTCCACACCATCACCATACCATAACCATACCATCGCTTAGTCGACAGGCCAACTCCCTCTCAGCACTGTCTCAAGGCCCGTAGCCCCTGGCTACGACCGAACACTCGCTCACGGGGGAAGAAGAGAAGGACTCATCTCTCTATCTAGTTTAAGCAAAACCCAGGAAAGGTCCATAGCCGACGAGTCGGCACATGTATCGATCGATCAACCATACACTCTGCAGAGGTTTTACATAACCACAAGATCTGCCTTCCTCACTGACCGTCGTCAACTGGGCTGATTCCGGCCGCTTGCTAGCCTAGGATGATGCCACTCTACCATTCAGCCCTGGTACACCCCAAGTCTAATCTGGGGTGGCTGAAACTGTGAGTCATGAGCCGGGTCCACAAGGTTTAAATCTATTTCTGAAAATGGAAAAAGGCTGAATTAATCCTGGGCTGACATGTGTCATGCTGTGGTTGGTCCACGTGGCTTGCTGACGTCAGCATGACATCAGCATCATGGTCCCGAGCTGACAGGTGGGGCCTAGCTGACGTCAGCATGACGTCAGCGTGACGTCATCAACGTCGTCCACACCGACAGGTGGGGCCAAAGGCTATTGGGTCACTGATAGGTGGGTCCGGTCAATGTCAACGGCAGTCAACGTCGAGTCAACGGTCAACGGTCAACAATCAGGGTCACTGACATGTGGGGCCTGGCTGCTGACGTCAGCAGCTGATGTCAACGTGACGTCAGCATGACGTCACCCTAGCTGCGTGGGCTGCTGACATGTGGGGCCCGTGTGACGTCAGCGCCTGTCGTGTGGGTCCAAAGTGTCCGTGTCACTGACATGTGGGGCCTGGTCAACGATCAACGTTGACCAGTCAACGGTCAACACGGTCGGGTCTCAAACGGGCTTCGGGTTGGGCCGGTCTGGGCCGGGCCGGGCCGGACACGTGGCACGCTGTGACGCTGCCACATCACGGCCGTGGGCTCTTACTGGGCCTCGTGTTCAGGCTGTGGGCATGGGCTCGGCTCATGGTGGACCCAAGTTCACGGTCCATGGACCGCAGACTGGTCTATGGTGGACCGAGTCCATTGTCTGTTCCTCTCGGCTTGGCTCACGTGCACCGAGCTCACGTAGGGTGTCAGCGAGGGGGGGGGGATGTTTCCCCTGTCTTTCTCCCATGACGGCGCTCCTGCCGGCGGCGAGCTTCACTGGTGAGCCTCCGTGGCGAGGTTGGTGCCCAACTGGGGAGGGGAAAGGTTACCCGAGGCCACGGCGATCATGATCCTGGGGCCCTAGTGGTGGCCGGGGTCTTCCAAGGCGTTGGCCACGGCGACTAGCGACTCGGCGGTGCCCGTCGGTGGCAAGGTCACGCACGCTGGCTCTTCCAGTAACTAGGCTGGGCAGACGATGGCTCCGGTGGTTTCATGGGTGCACGACGAAGGCGTCTAGGGCTCAAGCGGGGCTTCGGACACCTAGGTGGCCGTTAGGGGCTCCAGCGGCCATGGTGACACGATGTCGACGGTGATGCGCATGAGCGATCAGGGGGGGGGCTCCCGCGGGGTGGTCACGACATGGTCGCGGGGTGTGCGTGGGTGCGTGTGTTCCTAGTGGCCGAAGATAAGGCACTGCCCTACGCGCTCTAGGTGTGGGGCGCCTTGGCCGACGGTGAGGTCCGGCGGCAGAGAGAGACCGGAAGGGGGGAAAACTCACCGTGGGTGGCGTGGAAGAGTGGGTGGTGATGCCGTGTCGATTCGAGGCCGTGTAGCTCCGGTGGCCGTGCAGTGCCGCGTTGCCCGCGCCAGTGATGAAGACGATGGCGTCACCTTCGGCTCCGGCGATCTCCTTTTTCCATAACGGCTTCAGTGCTTTCCTCCTCTCCTTCCTTCCCCTTCTCCCTCCTCTCTCTTGGTTCCGGTGCGCAGTGTATGGCCACCAAATGGCGGCGGGTGATGGACGATCGCTAGGGCTCCGGGGCTGGGGCTCTTATAGCCGGAGCTTCGAGCTCCATGGTGGACGGCTGAGGATTGCGCCGAGCGCATCGAGCAACATCGCGGGGCGTGGGTGGTTGGCACGGAGTTGGCGTGGGCGCGGCGCCAAGGGGGGGGCAAGGCCATGCCCCAGGCGTGACCCCCTGCCCCACTCTACCGTCGTTGTCGGCCTCTGGTCGGCTGACGGTTGGGCGCGGCGCGGGGAAGATGAGCAGGGGATGGCTGACGGGTGGGGTCCACTGGCAGCGACTACGGCGAAGGGAAGAGGGGCGTGTGGGTGAACAGCGCACGGCTGACACGTGGGTCCAAGTGGCAGCGGTAGCTGGCGGGGCTGGGCGCGTGGGTGCCTGCTTGCTGGGCCTGTGTGCGCGCGCTGGGCTAGCTGGCCAGCGCGGGCCGAGCAGGCTGAGCCTGCGAGGCCTTCTTCTTCTTCTTTTTTCTTTTTTTACCTTTCTTTTCCATTGTTTGAATTTCAAATTTGGTTTAGAATTTGAATTCAAAACTAAGGTAACTTATTCTTTGGAGTTTAGGGGATTTTGTTTAATAATAACCTTACGGTTTATTACTTTAATGGAATTGTTAAGCATAACATAAAGCAAATGAAAACCCAAATGACAATTTAAGTTAACATTGTATGCTACATCTATTTGTTAGAAATTAAATAATCATAATCAACATATGACATGCCATGCTTATGTGTTGACTTAGGTTGGGTTACTTCTAATGCAACTCTTAGGTTGGGTTCCATACATGACACTCATCATCACATGGGATTTTTGAGAAAAATTTTGTAGTTGTGATTTTTGGTGTATGGATTTTTGGGTTGTTACAGTCCTACCCCCTTAACAGAATCTCGTCCTCGAGATTAAAGTGTAACGTACTCTTTAAAGAGGCAAGGATATTGTAGCCGGAGGTCAGACTCTTTCTCCCATGTTGCTTCTCTCTCGGTGTGGTTGCTCCATTGAATCTTGCACATAGGAATAGTTTTGCTTCGGGTCTCTTTGGTATCTCTGTCCAGAATTCTGATAGGATGTTCTTTATACTCGAGTGTATCTTGAATGTCAAGTGTATCAGTTGGAACCACTTCTTCGGGCACCCTCAAACACTTGCGTAGCTGTGAGACATGAAATACGGGATGTACACCCGCCAATTCCCCGGGTAGCTCAAGTTTGTACGCGAGCTTTCCAATTCTCTTGCAAATTTTGTATGGGCCAACAAATCTAGGGGCAAGCTTTCCTTTCATATAGAATCTGACAGTCCCACGTAGCGGGGATACCTTGAGATAGACGAAGTCCCCCACATTAAACTCAAGTTCTCTTCTCCTTTTGTCAGCATAGCTCTTGTATCGACTTTGAGCAATTCTCAAATTCTCTCTTACTTGAGCTACTCCTTCTTCGGCATCTTGAATCTTAGCGGAGTCAAAGAACGATCTTTCTCCTGGTTGGGTCCACATCAGAGGTGTCTTACATGGTTTGCCATACAGAGCTTCAAATGGTGACATCTTAATACTGGCTTGGTAGCTGTTGTTGTAAGAAAATTCTGCATAGGGTAAGCATCTCTCCCAATCAGAGCCATAGCTTAGTACACTAGCGCGAAGCATGTCTTCTAAGATCTAATTTACTCGTTCAGTCTGTCCATCTATCTGTGGATGATAAGCGGTACTGAAGTCAAGTTTGGTTCCAATGGACTTGTGTAGGGCTTCCCAAAATCGAGACACAAACTGAGGGCCACGATCAGATACAATACTAGAGGGAGCTCCATGCAGTCTGAGAATATGTTCAATGTATAGATCTGCTAGTTTTTCTGCATTGGTCTTGGTCTTCACTGGTACAAAGTGAGCGATCTTGGTCAAACGATCAACAATCACCCAAATGGAATCGTTGCCTTTCTGTGAACGGGGCAATCCAACTATGAAATCCATGGATATGCTCTCCCACTTCCACTCAGGAACGTCAAGAGGCTTTAGCAAACCTGTAGGCCTTTGATGTTCAGCCTTGACTCTATTACAGGTGTCACATCGTGCCACATGTCCTACAATGTCTGTCTTCATGCCTTTCCACCAAAAGTGTTTCTTCAAATCTTGATACATTTTTGAACCTCCAGGGTGAATACAGTACTTAGAATTATGTGCTTCAGACAGAATTTCCTCTCGTAGTGCTGGATCAGATGGAACATAGATTCTATCCTTGAACCAGATGGTTCCTTGTTCATCTTCATGGTGGTTGGTCTTGTAGCCTAGTTTCATCAGACCACGGAGATATTAGATTTCTTCACAATCTTTCTGAGCTTGACGGATGCGTTCTATGAGATCATACTGTATGCGGAGCTCATTCAACAAGCCGTGCGGTAGTATCTCAAGTTGAAAATCATTAATCTCTTCCTTGAGTTCAGGTGGTACGGATTCAGTGATCAAAGTGTGACAGTAACTCTTACGACTGAGAGCATCTACGACTACATTAGCTTTTCCTGGATGATAATGAATTTCTAGGTCGTAGTCCTTGATCAACTCTAGCCATCGGCGTTGCCTCATATTCAAATCTTCTTGAGTGAAAAAGTACTTCAAGCTCTTGTGATCGGTGTAGATATCACACTTGTTGCCTATCAAGTAGTGCCTCCAGATCTTCAGGGCATGCACAACTGCTGCTAACTCAAGATCATGAGTAGGGTAACGGTTCTCGTGTTCTTTCAACTGTCGAGACGCGTATGCTATCACTCTTCCATCTTGCATTAATACACAACCAAGTCCTTGATGGGATGCATCACAATAGACTATGAAATTTTTGCTGATATCAGGCAATGCTAGCACAGGAGTTGTGGTAAGCTTCTGTTTCAATTCCTAGAAGCTTTGTTCACATTCAGGCGTCCATTCAAACTCCTTAGTCTTCTTTAGAAGGTTAGTCATCGGATGGGCTATCTTAGAGAAGTTTTTGATGAATCGGCGGTAGTATCCAGCTAATCCCAAGAAACTTCTGACTTCCATCACATTATGGGGTTGATCCCACTCTTTCATAGCTTCAATCTTGGCTGGGTCAACTACGACACCTTCAGCTGATAGCACATGGCCTAGGAAGGCAACTTCCTGTAGCCAAAACTCACATTTGCTGAACTTTGCGTAGAGCTAATGTTGGGCTAATTTCTCGAGCACAGTTCTCATATGATGTTCATGTTCTTCAGCGGTGGGTGAATAGACAAGGATGTCATCAATGAATACCACCACGAACTTATCCAGTTCATCCATGAAAACCTTATTCATCATGTTCATAAAGTATGCGGGCGCATTCATGAGTCCAAAGGACACCACGGTGAACTCAAACTGACCGTACCTGGTCACAAAAGCTGTCTTTGGGATGTCATTCTCTCGAATCTTCATCTGATGATAGCCAGATCTAAGATCAATCTTGGAGAAATACTTGGCACCTCGAAGCTGATCAAGCAGATCATCAATTCTTGGTAGGGGGTACTTGTTCTTGATGGTGACTGCGTTCAAGTTCCGGTAATCAATGCACATTCTCATTAAACCATCCTTCTTCTTAACAAACAGAACAGGGGATCCCCAGGGTGAAGCACTGGGTCTGATATATCCCTTTGAGATGAGCTCATCAAGCTGTTTCTTGAGCTCGGCCAGTTCATCGACTGACATGCGATAGGGTCTCTTGGCAATGGGTCCTGTTCCTGGCAAAAGATCAATGATGAACTCTACATCACGGTCTGGTGGCATACCCGGTAATTCTTTGGGGAATACATCGGGATAGTCTCTGACTACTGGCACATCATGAACTGTCTTCTCCTCTTTTTGTGATTCTGAACTTGCTTTAAGGGCACATAGGATAGAGGTGGACTTTCCAGACTGGGGTTCACATCTAATGACTTGGCCTGATGGGTGGGTCACTTGGACGTATCTAGGTGAATAGGATATGATACCTTGGTGAATGGTTAACCAATCCATACCTAGGATGACATCTAGGCTAGTGGAAGGTAAAAGGGTTAGGTCAGCTTTAAAGACAAGACCCTCAATGGTGAGACTCACTCCCTTACAGATGTGGGTGCATTTTAGATCTCCTAAAGGTGAACTGGTGATGATAGGCTTTTTACGTGGGGTTACAGGCAGGTCATGCTCCCATGCAAACTTGGATGATATGTAAGAACATGTTGCTCCAGAGTCGAATAAAACTGATGTAGTATTGCCATTAACTAAAAACATACCGTACACCACATCAGGGGTAGCCTGTGCTTCCTCGGCGTCTAGATGGTTGAGACGACCACGGGTAGCAGATCCCTTGAACTGAGACTTCTGAGTAGCTGAGTTCTGTGGGCACTCAGCGGCTTTGTGACCTGGTTGGCCATAAGCAAAGCAGGTGAAAGGCGTACCGCCTGTAGGGGTTAGCGTGGGTGCCTTCTAGTTTCCTGTGCTTGGTGCGGAGCGGTTCTGTGCTGGGCGTTCACTTGCTGAGCAGGGACAGTTGGATCGGTCCTCAGTGTTGCGGTCCTAAGCATAACGGTCCTGAGTGTATCGCTCCTGAGCAGGGTGGGAGTATTTGGCGATGTAGCCTCCACTACCCCTACTTGATCTTGGGTTGTCATCCCTGTTGTGACAAGAGCGTTCCCTGGATGGTGCATCTCTGCGGAACCTCTTGCGACCACGGCCACGAAAGGACTCCTCAGGCTTACGCTTCCTCTCCCTGTACTCTTCTCCAGCTTCAGCATGATCTTTCTCGATCTGGATGCAGCGATCCACTAGAGCACGCAATGTGTTGTTCTCAATACCGCCAAACTTCAGCTTGATATGCGGGTTGAGTCCCTTGCGGTAATAGTACAACTTCTCCTTCTCAGAGTTCACAACATAGGAAGGGGCATAGCGAAGAAGATTGGTGAAATGAGTAGTGTACTCAGTCACCCTTTCCTTCCCCATCTTGATGTTGCGAAACTCCTCCGCTTTGGCCTCCATGATACCCTTGGGAATGTGATACTCAGTGAATGCTTCGGCGAACTCATCCCACGAGATGTTGGCAGGGTCCTCATGGGAGTCACTGAAACTGTCCCACTAGCTGCGTGCTGCACCTATGAGCTGGTGTGTGGCAGCTCCAACACACTCACCATCGGTGAAAGTAGTGAGGTCAAGCTTCTTCTTCATTTCCTTGAGCCAGTCATCGGCTACAAGCGGGTCAGGGTCAGTGCCATCATAGGTAGGTGGCCTTAGCTTCAGGAATCCCTCCAGCTTCCTTTGGAAGTCATTCTGCTGACCTCCCTGGCGATGGTTTGCCCCTTCAACAAGAGCTGCAAGAAGCTGGGTCTGCTATGCCATCACTTCTACCAGGTTTGGTTGTGGTGGTGGAGGAATGTTCTCCTCAGGTGGCGGGGTATTCTCCAGGTGGAAGGGTATCCCTCCACGTCCACGGCCATGGCCACGGCCATGGTTGTTGCCACCGCGTCCCCCATTTGGTTCAACTGGTTCAGGGGTGGGCGCACGTCCACGGTTTATTAAGCGATTTGATCGGCGATTCGGCATCTGCTACACGGATCATAGAGAATTTAGTGCTTGTGCCAAAAGTGCTTATAATTCAATATCACTACATGATTTCGATGATTTAAAGAAAAACATTTACACTATCCAACACTCATTACAAAGAAGCAATAAGATCCATAAGATGCAATAAGATCCAAAACATTCATTACATGGGTTTTATTACATAACATCATCTCCAGTAGCTACACTTGAAGATGTGCGAGAATTGTACTATGCATAGCGTCTCATAATACATCTCATAAGGGGTACATCATGGGGTACAACTCATGGAAGCTACTGACATATCTCGTGACCACACAGGGTCAGCTACTCTAACTCGTACACCGCAGCTAGGATACGACTGTTCTCGATCTCGATCTCCTCGTCAGACTTGTGAAGTCGGGACACGTACTTCAAGGCTTCGGTGAGCTCCTCAGTAGGCTTGGCTCCAGGTAGGGTAGGGCAGGCGTCTAGGTTGAGGCGAGTCAGGGCTAACTCAAACTCCTCTATCCTAGGCTTCGTCTTGCTGCGAATCTCCTTGGGTATCTGATCCCACATACCCTTCATCTCCCTGAGGCACTTTCTATCAGACTTCTGCCAAGCCTGCCAAGTCCTCTCACACTTGTCCTGTAGGTACTTGTTCTGCCTAAGTGCCTCGATCAGGTGACCCTGGTTGCGAACGGCCTTCTTCCTGAACTCCTCCAGCTCCTATGTCATGGTCTTGTTCTTGGAATGGATCTTCAGCATATCAATCCCCTTGGACCTCTCTCTGTCTCCTCTATGGTTGAACTCGGCCTTCCTGTCATCCAACTCTCTCTGCAACTCCAAGACCTTGCTGTCGAGGTAGCAGTTCCTGTTGCCTAGGTCAGTGGCTTTGTCCTATAAGTCAGCGACCTCGGCTCTGTGGACTTCATCACGACGGTTGAGCTAGTCCTGCAGCTTGGCCACTGTCTCAAGTATACTAGCTCGCTCCTGTGCTCCCTGCAAGTCTCGCTCCTAGTGCTCCCATAGAAGGGCCTGGTACTGATGTCTCTTCTGCTCAAGCTGGGTCACGTACCTATCCTGCTCCAGTAGGTGGATAGCTGAGACGCAAAGTCATCTATCCTCCTCGGCAAGGATAACTCTGCCTGCTGCGAAACTCTGCTCACTGGGGGTAAGGCTGAGGTCGAGGGCCTAGGGAAGTAGATGGAACTCTATCGTCTTTAGGTGCTCGTAGTGGTCCCTCATCACTCTACAAAGTGCCTTATGTGAGATAGCCGGTAGTCCCTCCTCGACTGTGTCCTCTATAGTCAACTCGATGAAAGCTGGAATAGAAGGTAAGGTAGGGCTAGCTGGAAACTCGACTGAGGTGACAACTGGTCCTTCGATCCCTTCTCTCTGAGCTGGCTTCCTAGTGCAGGTGACCTTGACAAGCTCGTTGGGGATACCTAACGTGATGAGAACTTGGCAGAGGGTCTATGCAAAACCCCCGAGCTCACGTAGGTCAAAGGTAAGCTTGGCGTGGTCCAGAGGTAGCGGTCCTAGAGGCGGCTAGTCGACATTCGTTGCCATCTGCATGTTTCAAGGGAACAGGTGTTAGCAGGTCAATAAATAGATAAGCCTTGCATAAAAGTAAATGCAGGGTCGGTATATAACTGAAAGGAGGGTTGTCCACGTCCTATTCTATCGTCCATCTCTGAGGGTTTTGTCCTATGGTCAACCTGGCTCTGATACCAACTGAAACGACCCCGATTTCCGCGAAGGGAAATCCACAACGTCGTAGTGTAATAAGACCGTTGTAGGTCATATTACCCAAATTCCAGTCGAATATCACATCAATACAATGATAATATCATAGTACAAATAGTGCGGAATTACATAATTTATTACATCGCCGCATTGGTGGAATCAAAAGTAGCATTCATTCAGAATAGCTTTGAAGATAAGATTGCCAAACTCGAGCATAGGCATGAACCCCTCAACCATCAAACTCCTCGGAGCTATACTCCTCAGCAGAACCTGTGTGCCAAAATTTATCAGTATGATTTGTACTGGCCACTCCCATCCCTATGAGCATTGCTTTGTGGAAATTGGATGCAAGTTGGATATAATCAAAAGGAACCTATAAGGCTGGGGTTTCCTATATATTTAGCATATCAAGTACACATAAAAGTATAGTCAAGTTTTAACACCATTACCCTCCACACCCCATCCCCATTCTAGAGCTAGGTTTCGATCCTGGGATCGACATACCACCATCTCCACACCATCACCATACCATAACCATACCATCGCTTAGTCGACAGGCCAACTCCCTCTCAGCACTGTCTCAAGGCCCGTAGCCCCTGGCTACGACCGAACACTCGCTCATGGGGGAAGAAGAGAAGGACTCATCCCTCTATCTAGTTTAAGCAAAACCCAGGAAAGGTCCATAGCCGACGAGTCGGCACATGTATCGATCGATCAACCATACACTCTGTAGAGGTTTTACATAACCACAAGATCCGCCTTCCTCGCTGACCGTCGTCAACTGGGCTGATTCCGGCCGCTTGCTAGCCTAGGATAATGCCACTCTACCATTCAGCCCTGGTACACCCCAAGTCTAATATGGGGTGGCTGAAACTGTGAGTCATGAGCTGGGTCCACAAGGTCTCCATGAAGTCTCGGAAGGGTGTGGGGGAAATCCTCCGCGCCCCGTACCTCCCTCGCAATGTCCGCTATCAACCTAGCAGTAGTGGCAATATCCTACCAAGTAGTCCGGCCGTCCCGCACCATATAGGGCGAGTGGTACGTAAGGCTTCCCGGTGAATCTGAGTACTAGTAAGTCCTTAGGGGTGACCAAGCCAGAATGTCTCCATCAGGGTTTCCATTTACCATGCCACCATAGCACCTCCATCCCAGGCTCCTCCCATCACAGGTTCACACCCAGGACCACCTCATATACCATTTACCCACCACAAGTATCCATCCTAAGAGTGCCCAGGTAGCACCACATGGCATGACTTGCCCCAGGCTCATCGTATACTCCAACTTGGTCGACACAACCCTCACCCTCCACACACCCAAGTCACACACGCAGCACTCTCCCCGTAGTCCAGAATACACCATGCACTGATGTAGTATAAGCGTAGTAGGAGTACAAGCGAATAAAATATAGTAGTAAGCGTGTGTCTAACCTAATAGCAGGGTATGTAGGGGTAAGGTTGCGTCAAGGTAAAGGCCATCAAGAAAGCATACTACCATGCAAGTCCTATCATAGTATGATTATAACAGTAAAGTATAGCAATAGCAGTTCTACATTAGCCATGCATAATAGGTGCTATGAGATTGGGTGGGATATGGCACCTTCAGTGTAGTCGTCTCTGTACTCCTCACGGTACTCACGGTCCTTGTCTGTCTGTTTCTCCTCCGAGTCTGCAAACAATCGCATTATAGTCGCGTTAGCGACGTCTATAGAATAGCACAAAGAACAATGAAAATTCAAAAGAGCCAAATGCACTCAAACATGGGTTCATTGTGTAGAGCTTGATTTTAGATGAATTTTGGTCCTGGTTTCGTATTTTTCTGAGGTCATATGAATTAGTTATGAATTTCCAAAGTTTAAATCTATTTCTGAAAATGGGAAAAGGCTGAATTAATCCTGGGCTGACACGTGTCATGCTGTGGTTGGTCCATGTGGCTTGCTGATGTCAGCATGACATCAGCATCACGGCCCCGAACTGATAGGTGGGGCCCAGCTGATGTCAGCGTGACGTCAGCGTGACATCATCAACGTCGTCCACACCGATAGGTGGGGCCAAAGGCTATTGGGTCACTGACAGGTGGGTCCGGTCAATGTCAACGGCAGTCAACGTCGAGTCAACGGTCAATGGTCAGCAGTCAGGGTCACTGACATGTGGGGCCTGGCTGCTGACGTTAGCAGCTGATGTCAATGTGACGTCAACATGACATCACCCTGGCTGCGTGGGCTGCTGACATGTGGGGCCCGTGTGACGTCAGCATGACGTCAGCGCCTGTTGTGTGGGTCCAAAGTGTCCATGTCACTGACATGTGGGGCCTGGTCAACGGTCAACGTTGACCAGTCAACGGTCAACACGGTCGGGTCTCAAACGGGCTTCGGGTTGGGCCAGTCTAGGTCGGGCCTGGCCGGACACATGGCACGCTGTGATGGTGCCACGTCATGGCCATGGGCTCTTACTAGGCCTCATGTTCAGGCTATGGGCGTGGGCTTGGCTCATGGTGGACCCAAGTTCACGGTCCATGGACCGCAGACTGGTCTACGGTGGACCAAGTCCATTGTCTGTTCCTCTTGGCTCGGCTCACATGCACCGAGCTCACGTAGGGTGTCAGTGAGGGGGGGATGTTTCCCCTGTCTTTCTCTTGCGGCGGCGCTACTGCCGGCGGCGAGCTTCGCTGGTGAGCCTCCGTGGTGAGGCTGGTGCCCAACTAGGGAGGGGAAAGGTTACCCGAGGCCACGGTGATCATGATCCTAGGGCCCTAGTGGTGGCCGGGGTCTTCCAAGGCATTGGCCACGGCGACTGGCGGCTCGGCGGTGCCCGTCGGTGGTAAGGTCACGCACGTCGGCTCTTCTAATAACTAGGCTGGGCAGACAATGGCTCTGGTGGTTTCATGGGTGCACGATGAAGGCGTCCAAGGCTCAAGCGGGGCTTCGGACTCCCAGGTGGCCGTTAGGGGCTCTAGCGGCCATGGCAACACGATGTCGACGGTGATGCGCATGGGCGATCAGGGGGGGCTCCCGCGGGGTGGTCACGGCATGGTCGCGGGGTGTGCGTGGGTGCATGTGTTCCTAGTGGCCGAAGACAAGGCACTGGCCTATGCGCTCTAGGTGTGGTGCGCCATGGCCGACGATGAGGTCCGGCGGCAGAGAGAGACTGGAAGGGGGGAAAACTCACCGTGGGTGGTGTGGAAGAGTGGGTGGTGATGCCGTGTCGATTCGAGGCCGTGTAGCTCCGGTGGCCGTGCAGTGCCACGTTGCCCGCGCTAGTGATGAAGACGACGGCGTCACCTTCGGCTCCAGTGATCTCCTTTTTCCGCAGCGGCTTCAGTGCTTTCCTCCTCTCCTTCCTTCCCCTTCTCCCTCCTCTCTCTTGGTTCCGGTGCGCAGTGTATGGCCACCAAATGGCGGCGGGTGATGGATGATCGCTAGGGCTCCAGGGCTGGGGCTCTTATAGCCGGAGCTTTGAGCTCCATGGCGGACGGCTGAGGATTGCGCCGAGCGCATCGAGTGGCATCGCGGGGCGTGGGTGGTTGGCACGGAGTTGGCGTGGGCGCGGCGCCAAGGGGGGGCAAGGCCATGCCCCGGGCGTGACCCCCTGGCCCGCTCTGCCCTCGTTGTCGGCCTCCGGTAGGCTGACGGTTGGGCGCGGCGCGGGGAAGATGAGCAGGGGATGGCTGACGGGCGGGGTCCGCTGGCAGTGACTGCGGCGAAGGGAAGAGGGGCGTGCGGGTGAACAGCGCGCGGCTGACGTGCGGGCCCAAGTGGCAGCAGCAACTGGCGGGGCTGGGCGTGCGGGCGGCTGCGGTAGCCTAGGCCTGCGTGCGCGCACTGGGCTGGCTGGCCGGTGCGGGCCGAGCAGGCCGAGCCTACGAGGCCTTCTTTCTTCTTTTTTTTCTTTTTTCTTTTACCTTTCTTTTCCATTGTTTGAATTTCAAATTTGGTTTAGAATTTGAATTCAAAACTGAGGTAACTTATTCTTTGGAGTTTAGGGGATTTTGTTTAATAATAACCTTACGGTTTATTACTTTAATGGAATTGTTAAGCATAACATAAAGCAAATGAAAACCCAAATGACAATTTAAGTTAACATTGTATGCTACATCTATTTGTTAGAAATTAAATAATCATAATCAACATATGACATGCCATGCTTATGTGTTGACTTAAGTTGGGTTACTTCTAATGCAACTCTTAGGTTGGGCTCCATACATGACACTCATCATCACATGGGATTTTTGAGAAAAATTTTGTAGTTGTGATTTTTGGTGTATGGATTTCTGGGTTGTTACATATAGGGAGGAAAACTCCTCACCGTCATATCAAATAGCAATATGGTACTAATTGATGTTGCACCATCCAGGCCTAAATAAACATTAAAGCCCATTAGTAAATAAATAAAGGCATGGGCCTTTGAGAGCCGATGGAAAATCAGGCTTGAAATTTTCTAATTTCGAAATTTATTAATATCATGAAATAAAAATAATTCTAGAAAGTCTAGAATTACCATTTATATCACGAAAAATGCCCCAAAGCTTAGAAAAATCCCTAGAAAATCCTGAAGGCAGATAGAATGATGAAGAAGTCAAATAAAATATTTGGAGTTCATGAAAAGATTATTGGGAACTTGGAACATAAAGATTAAGGTCAAGGAGTTTGGAATTAAATTCCAGGAAAAACTAGAAAATTCCTAGAGATAGATATTCATGTCCTAAACATATTTAAAAAATATATTTTGCACATAGAAACACAAGGTGCGACCGGCATGAATGCAACAAACATGTTTCTACCTTAAGATAAATTTTAATTTAATAAAAATTTATTATTTCCTTATATTTTCATGAGCACAAAAATACAAAATTAAATCATTTTAGCTCTATTTCAACAGAAGCAAATTTTAGGGTGTTACACTCTCTCACGGGGAAGGTGAAGCAATGGTACATTCAAGTCGTAGAAAGTATGAATGGGGATTAGGATGAACTTAAGGACAAGTTTTACCTTGCATACTTCCCTATGTCCCATATCGTCGGACAATGTTCGACTTTGAGCAGAACGAGATGGAGTTAATAGGTGCAGCCTGGGCTAGGTTCCCTATTATAATACACTCTGGCCCAGACTTGTCTTTACCCGATAGCGTATTGTTGCGTCTCTTTTGTTCGAGTATTGATTAAATGTTGACTATAGCATCTAGTTTTAAGAATAAAACCAGATACGCACCATATGTGAGTCTAGAAAGTCAAATCTCACATATAGCTACAAATAAGGGTAATATCAAAAGACAATGCTCAATATGTAACGTATTTAATATAAATGATATAACCTTAGACAGCAAACAGCGGAAAGACAACTTCGATCTTCGGGTGAAGACTCTAGTTCCACAGGGACAACTGACTTATTGATCACAAGCCTAACTTCTCCAAACTCTAGCAATCTGGTACCCATCCAGGATTTTTATCTAAATAATTAAAAAAATAAAAGCAAGCATAAGTACATGTCGTACTCAACAACTATAACACGGGGTTCATGAGGCACAAAAGGCTGACATTGGTTAATTGCGATTAGCTTTTAATGAGTCATGATTTTAGCAATTGGGTGGCAACAAGTTTATTCACAAGCCCATATAAACACATGATTAGGTAAACATGAATAATGAATAGCATAAATAGTAATCATTAGTGAGCATCTTCATCATCAATATCATCAGTGTTCATCATTTATTTCGTAAATGTTCTAAGGCCGCTTGTGACCATGAGCATGGCTGTTATAACAATTTTACACTCTGCAAAGGTTGTACACTTTCACTGTGAGTCGTGATTTACCCTTTCGCCCGAGCTCGCGAACCTCTTAATCCACTACCAAGGAAGGTAGGCAGGGTTCACTATGAAGCCTTTCAAAGGTTCGTCTAACAAGTTAGGCCCACTAGATTTATGTGCCCTGCGAATGTAGGGCTCCCCTTCCGACAGGCACAATGACGCGCAACCTATACACTGATGGACCGAGGCCACACTATATCCAACCCGAAACACACCCCTCTTGTGCCATAAAGGTAACCTCTAACAAGCTAGAAAAAGGTGCTTGTACTGAGCTAAAGCCAGAGCCATATGGTCCTCACAGCTGTACTATAAGTCCTGGATGATCACTTACAGATAAGTCCTTAGGGAGAAGAATCTAGAGCATTTAGTAAGTATCTAAACACTCCAGCCCCCTGTTTCCAAGTTGCTAAAAAGTCATGTTTTAACGTTTATTGCATATACCATTAGTCAAGTTATAAGATCATGGTTTAGTTGAGCACTAGCATCATACTACCCAATACAATACCCCATGGGTAACAAGGAACAAGGTACAAAGTACTAGGAAATCCTTAGTGGTAATCAAGGTAGAGACATGCAACATGAATTAAATAGTTAATAGTGAATAGGACAACAAGGATGATCCCTTGCTATACTTGCCTTGAACTTAGATCCTTCTTCTATTGATTTGTAGCCTCTAAAGAACTTCTTCTGGATCATCAACTTCTTTTATATCACCAACGCAAAGCTCACCGACTGGACATGATCATAAAGCACCACACAAGCATCCATACAAACATGCATATCATTCAAACATAACTATATTAGAACAATACACCAATTAGTGAAAAATAATTTGAAATCAAATCTATGCGTTGCTATGATCACACATACGCGAAAAGCACTCTAATCGGTGCTATGGTGAAAAAGATACATCTACCGATAGATTTTCTTCAAAAAGAAACTATAGGCTTTATTTATTTTAGTTATGTAAAACATATATAAGATACTTCAGAGAAATACCTTAATTGAGTTAAGTCAAATTATTATTTGATTTAGAAAAACAAGGTAAAACTAATCATATAATTAACCAAGTTGAAAAGCCTAAGTTACTTTTAATTAGAAAAATCCAATTACATAATCATTATTCGAGTTAGGCATTAAACCATAAAATTCTAGATCTCTTGACACGGAAAACATTGATACTAATACGTAGATTATATCGTTACGAATCTAACGCAACTTGAACGGGTCAAATCAGAGAAGATATGGCCTAATGAAGATAGTGACAATTTTATAAATAAACAAAACTCAATAATGCGTAGATTATGTCGTTACGAATCTAACGCAACTTGAACGGGTCAAATCGGAGTTAAAACGAAGAAGATATGGCCTAATGAAGATAGTGACAATTTTGTAAATAAATAGAACTCAATTTTGATTTAAAATATATAAAATCAGATTTTGAATTCAGGCTAGGGACTGCGGGTGGAATATTCTAGAAATCGGAGGTCTCATTTGCATAAATTCTAGCCAAAGGGGTACGGGGTTATATGGGCTGTCAGATCTGATTTGGATGGCCTGGATTAAATCGGAGGGGGAGAGAGAGAGTGTTGTCGCTGGGGAAGGAAGCCGACGGCGGCGGCGGCCATGAATGGCGGCGACAAAGCTCGCCGGTGAACCGGTTTACGCCCTATGGACCACCATAGAGCAAAGTGAGGGCGCAGGGAGAGAGAGGGGATGATGACGAACTCACCTAGATGGAATACCAGGGCAGGGGACCGATGATGACATGCGGCGGCTACGCAGAACCGACGGTGGGGGCGGAACTTAGGGTTGCGGCTTTGCTGCGGCTCAGAGCGAGGGCAGCACTGTCTCTAGGCTTAGATAGGAGTGCGTCATAGCTTGGGCGGCTATTTATGGGCGGGGTGGTGTGGAGCACACACCAGCGAGCGTAGCGGAGGTAGACTCGGTAGTGGTGTCTGGCTCAGACAGAGTCCGACGTGGAGATGAGCTGGAGAAGAAGATAACCCTGACACGCGGGTCTAGGCTATCTGTGAGATAGGCGAGGGAGGAGAGCGTGGCAGCTGCATGGTGAAAGGTCCTAATATGGCTAGAGGGGGGGTGAATAGCCTATTTAAAAATCTACAAATCAACTAGAGAAATTTGATTAATATGACAAATAGCGTAATGCAAACTTGCTCTAGCTCTACAAGGGTTGCAAGCCACCTATCCAACAATTCTAGTTGCAATGATTACTTAGGCACCCAAACTTGCTATGTAACTACTCACTAAGAGCTCAACTAGATGAATGTAAAAATAAAGCAAGCTCTTAATTCCAATTACACTAAAGAGCTTGTATCAACTAGTTTGCAAGAATGCAAATAAGTGAGTAGGGTGATTATACCGCCGTGTAGGGAATGAACCAATCACAAGATGAAGATTAAGCTAATCATCGGGAGAATGCAAATGATAAGAGACAACCGATTTTTCTCCTGAGGTTCACATGCTTGCCAACATGCTAGTCCCCGTTGTGTCGACCAACACTTGGTGGTTCGGCGGCTAAGAGGTGTTTCACAAACCTCGTCCACATGATAGGACACCATAAGAACCGACCCACAAGTGAGGTAACTCAATGACATGAGCAATTTACTAGAGTTACCTTTCGGCACTCTGTCGGGGAAGGTACAACTCCCCTGACAATCACCGAAGGCGGCCACGAACAATCACCAACTCGTGCCGATCCTCCACCGCTGCACCAAGCCGTCTAGGTGGTGGCAACCACCAAGAGTAACAAGCAAAATCCGCAGCGCAACACGAATACCAAGTGCCTCTAGATGCAATCACTCAAGCAATGCACTTGGATTCTCTCCCAATCTCACAAAGATGATGAATCAATGATGGAGATGAGTGGGAGGGCTTTGGCTAAGCTCACAAGGTTGCTATGTCAATGAAAATGTGCAAGAGTTGTGGCTTGAGCTAGCCAAGGGGCTTTAAATAGAAGCTCCCATCAAATAGAGCCGTTGGCTAAAAAAATGGGCTGACTACACGTCGACCGGATGCTCCGGTCACACTGCACCGGACGCAGCACCGGACGCTCCGGTCGTGAATACCAGACGCATCCGGTCGGCATACTGGACGTGTTCGGTAGCCCTAGACTACCACATGTCCAGTTCAAATCAAACTTAGCCGTTGCTGCCCCTTCTGCTGACAACCAGACGCTCACACCGGACGCAGAGTCACAAATGACCGGACGCTGAGCCACAGCGTCTGGTGGAGTACAGTAAGCAACCATGCCCGACCGGACGTGTCTGGTGGTACCAGACCGAATGCTGCCAGCATCCGATTGGCTGCTCTGCCATCTACTGCCTCTTCTGATTCACACCGGATGAGTCCGGTGTGGCGACCGGACGCGTCCGGTCGCTGAGTCTATCGTCGAAATACTGGGCGTGTTCGGTCACAGACCGGATGCGTCCGGTCACTCTGTAACCAGCATGACCAACTCCTTTTCGACTCAATCTCCTTCACCCTTGCTCAAATGTGCCAACCACCAAATGTATCACCTTGTGCACATGTGTTAGCATATTTTCACAAACATTTTCAAGGGTGTTAGCACTCCACTAGATCCTAAATGCATATGCAATGAATTAGAGCATCTAGTGGCACTTTGATAACCGTATTTCGATACGAGTTTCACTCCTCTTAATAGTATGGCTATCTATCTTAAATGTGATCACACTCACTAAGTGTCTTGATCACAAAAACAAAATGGCTCCTACATTTTATACCTTTGCCTTGAGCCTTTTGTTTTTCTCTTTCTTCTTTTCCAAGTTTAAGCATTTGACCATCACCATGCCATCACCATTGTCATGATCTTCGCCATTGCTTCATCACTTGGAGTAGTGCTACCTATCTCATAATCATCTTGATAAACTAGGTTAGCACTTAGGGTTTCATCAATTAACCAAAACCAAACTAGAGCTTTCAATCTCCCCCTTTTTGGTAATTGATGACAACCCTTATACAAAGATATGAATTAACGTACATTTGAATCCATGTTGCTTGCCCAAGCATATTTACCATGTGTAAATGATATGGGCAAGTTTCATGAACTCCATATGATAGCAATTGCTCCCCCTATATATGTGCTAAGACTTTGGATTGAAGCTTTGCACATATGATTAGATAGGAAATATAGGAGACAATTTCTACCAAATGATGCTAAGGTATAAGAGATGGACCTTTGAAGTGTGATACCAATCGGAGTGCACCATTATACCATCCTTAGCACCATTAGTAACTAGACATACACAAAAACTAGAATACCCCATGAGATTAATATTGCAAATAAGGGTCTAGTTTCCATAGAATGAACATAGGTCTAGTTACTTTAGCCTATGCGTGCTAGTTTTTCATTTCATCATTCAAACCTACAACTAGCATACACCATGCAAGCATGGATAAAAAATTTATGCCATGCAAGCAAACATATGTAATGCACATACAAATTTACCATACAAGTTCATGAGCTTGCTCCCCCTATTTGTATGCTCACAATTTTAATTGATCCCCTTCCTTTGTCATATATTATTTCTCCCCCTTTGTTTCACTATCTTTGTACACTATTTCTCCCCCTTTGTCATCAATGACCACAAAGGCTTAAAGTATAGATAGGGTATGATTATTAATGTCAGCAATTTGCACAAAAGGTGGCCTCAAATTATGGATATGTTGGGGTGAAAACATGTGAAATGAGGATCATTTTCCTAATTTGGTTCAATCTAGATTACATGCAAAAGATATTTAACTCGGTTTGATCCAAGGACAAGCTTCTTCACACCTCCAAATAAGGGTTATCTTGTACCATGTTGAGTTAAACACATATAGCTCATTTTCTAAATCAAACACTAGGTTTACAAGCCCACAAACATGTCATATGCTACCACTAGATCATTTCAAACATATAAGCAATAGTGGTACCATATAAGCATCAAATTCATTTGATTTTCATGATTGAGCCTAGTACATGATACAAATGACTAGATGCACTAAACAAGTCCTTAGCAATGGATGGATGACATGTCAATCAACTTTACCTTGCTTTGCTCGAAGGAGAGGCATGTCATATAGTGGGGGTGCATCAACACATATTGGAGAAGTCAAGTATGTTCAATTCATTCCTTAGCTTGCAAAACCTCTTTTCATCAAGTGGCTTGGTGAATATGTTGGCAAGTTGATCTTCGGTGCCCACACTCTCTATGTAAATGTCCCCTTTTTGTTGGTGATCTCTTATGAAATGATGACGGACATCTATATGCTTTGTTCTTGAGTGTTGAACCGGGTTGTTGGTGAGCTTTACGGCACTTTCATTGTCACATAGCAATGACACTTGCTTGAACTTAATTCCAAAGTCACTCAAGGTAGCCTTCATCCAAAGTAATTGAGCACAACAACTACCGGCCGAAATATACTCCGCTTCGGCGGTTGAAAGTGCTACACTATTTTGCTTCTTTGATGACCAAGACACAAGTGATCTTCCTAATAGTTGACATGTGCCCGATGTGCTCTTTCTCTCAACTTTGCATCCCGTATAATCGGAGTCCGAATATCCAATCAACTCAAATCTTGCTCCTTTGGGATACCATAATCCAACATGTTGTGTATGCTTCAAGTACCTCAATATTCTCTTAGTTGCCTTCAAATGACTTTCTCTTGGTGAGGCTTAAAATCTAGCACACATGCATACACTAAACATCACATCTGGTCTTGATGCGGTCACATAGAGTAGACTTCCAATCATAGACCGATACATCTTTTGATCCACCATGTTGCCACTAGCATCACTATCCAAGCTTCCACTTGTCCCCATTGGTGTACTAATAGCTTTACTCTCATCCATTTCAAACTTCTTGAGCATGTCCTTGATATACTTCCCTTGACTCACAAATGTGCCATTCTTCATTTGCTTGATTTGAAGACCAAGGAAGTAACTAAGCTCTCCAATCATAGACATCTCAAACTCACTTGCCATCATCTTGCCAAACTCACAAAATTCTTGATTTGTTGATCCAAAGATGATATCATCAACATAGATTTGCATGACAAACAAGTCATTTCCAAGCTTCTTGGTGAAGAGAGTGGTGTCAACCTTTCCCATCTTGAATCCCTTAGAGAGTAGGAAATCCCTCAATCTCTCATACCATGCTCTAGGTGCTTGTTTCAATCCATACAAAGCCTTTCTCAACTTGTAGACATGGTTGGGTTTCTTCTCATCTTCAAAACCGAGAGGTTGCTCAGCATACACAAGCTCATTGATGTACCCATTTAGAAATGCACTTTTCACATCCATTTGGTACAACTTAATGTTGTGGGCACAAGCATAAGCTAGCAAGATCCTAATTGCTTCCAATCTTGCAACCGAGGCATATGTTTCTCCAAAGTCAAGACCTTCAACTTGAGTGTAACCTTGAGCCACTAATCTTGCTTTGTTCCTTATTACTATCCCATCTTGATTTTGCTTGTTCCGAAAGACCCACTTAGTTCCAATCACATTATGATCCTTAGGCCTCTCAACTAAATCCCATCCTAGGTTTCCTATGAAGTTGTTTAGCTCTTCATGCATAGCATTGATCCAATCAACATCCCTTAAAGCTTCATCTATCTTCTTGGGTTCAATGGATGACACAAATGAGAAATGCTCATAAAATGAGGCCAATCTTGATCTTGTTTGCACACCTCTTGAAATATCACCAATGATAGTGTCCAATGGATGATCTCTTGCAACATTGGTTGGTTGAAGCATTTGCACTTGATTGCTAGCATTTGATTGATCACTTGGTTGAGATGATGAACTAGCCATTTGTTGATCTTGCACATTGCCATTACTAGAGCTTGCTTGGATTTGATCATGAGAACCACTAGCTTGCATATTTGAGTTAGAGAGCACTTGATTCTTGTCATCTTCAATATCAATCACTTCTCTAGGCCTTAACTCACCAATGTCCATGTTCTTCATTGCATTGACCAATTGAGTGCCTCTTACATCATCTAGATTCTCATCTTCCTCTTGGGAACCATTTGTTTCATCAAACTCCACATCATGAACCTCCTCAAGAGTACCACTAGCCAAATTTCAAACTCTATAAGCTTTGCTAGTAGTGGAGTAACCAAGCAAGAAACCTTCATCACATTTCTTTTCAAACTTGCTCAATCTAGTGCCTTTCTTCAATATGTAGCATTTACAACCAAAAACCCGAAAGTATGCTATGTTGGGCTTTCTTCCATTCAATAGCTCATAAGGTGTGTTTTCCATTATGGGGTGACAATAGAGTCGGTTGCTATAGTAGCAAGCCATGTTGATTGCTTCGGCCCAAAATGAATGACTCACATTGTACTCACTCAACATTGATCTTGCCATATCAATCAAGGTTCTATTCTTTCTTTCAACTAGTCCATTTGATTGAGGAGTATACTTGGCCGAGAATTGATGTCTAATTCCAAATTCATCATATAACTCATCAATTCTAGTGTTCTTGAACTCACTTCCATTGTCACTTCTAACTTTCTTGATTGTTGTTTCAAACTCATTGTGAATACCCTTGACAAATGATTTGAACGTTGCAAACACATCACTCTTGTCAACAAGAAATAATACGCATGTGTATCTAGTGAAATCATCCACAATCACAAATCCATATTTGTTTTCACCAATGCTAGTGTATGTGGTTGGTCCAAACAAGTCCATGTGCATCAACTCAAATGCCTTGGATGTGCTCATCATGCTCTTCTTAGGATGTGTGTTACCAACTTGCTTTCTGGCTTGACATGCACTACATAGCTTATCCTTCTCAAATGTAACATCTTTCAAGCCTCTAACTAAGTCATGCTTAATCAACTTGTTCAATTGTTTCATTCCAACATGACCAAGCCTTCTATGCCATAACCAACCCATGCTAGACTTAGTGATCAAACATGTTGACAATTGAGCTTCTCTAGCATTGAAATCAACTAAGTATAGATTCTCATATCTAAATCCTTTGAATATCAAGTTAGAGCCATCTACACTTATGATCTCTACATCATCCACACCAAATATGCACTTGAAACCAAGATCACACAATTGAGCTACCGACAATAAGTTGAAGTTCAAGCTCTCTACTAGTAGCACATTGGAAATGCTCAAGTCATTGGATATTGCAATCTTACCAAGCCCTTTGGCCTTGCCTTTTCCATTATCACCAAATGTGATACTGTCAATCCCATTGCTCTTGCTTTCATTGATTGAATTGAACATTCTTGGATCACCGGTCATGTATTGTGTGCACCCACTATCAAGCACTCAATGCCTTCCTCCGGCTTTATAATTTACCTACAAAAGAAGATCAATTCTTTTTAGGTACCCAAACTTGCTTGGGTCCTTGTAGGTTAGTCACCAAGGTCTTTGGTACCCAAATGGCCTTTTTCTTTGGGCCCACAATTGGTGTACCAATGAACTTAGCCTTCACACCATTGGCACCCTTATAAAGCATGTAACAAGAATCAAATTTGATTGAGGATACATTAGGTAGCTTGTTCTTGTTAGTCTTGCAATTTTGCTCTATATGCCCAACTTGCTTGCATCTATTGCAAAACCGACCATTGCCCTTCATAAAGCTAGCTTTGGGAGTGACAAAGGCCGCCTTGCCTTTCTTGGGGGTATAGCCTAATCCCTCTTTGTTGAGAGAAAATCTTTGGCTACCCAAGCACTTTAGCAAGTGGGCTTCTCCACCATAGGCATTGCCTAAGGCATGAGTGAGCTCATTTACCTCCTTCTTGAGGTTCTCATTTTCCATCATTAGTGATGTATCATTCATAGGTGGAGTAGTAATGATTGTGCTACAAGAAGTGTTAGTAGGAGCAACAATAATGGGTTCATGAAAAGATTCATCAATAAGATCACATGTTAGTCCCACATCTCATGTTATGATCACTTGCTCCTTCTTGGCTTCCTCCACTTTGACTTGCTCAATGAGAGAGGAGTGAGCCTTTTCAAGCTTAGAGTGAGCTTTGCCAAGCTTCTCATGGGCTTCCATTAGCCTCTCATGAGTGGCATTGAGCTCATCAAGGGATTGCTCAAGAAATTTGACTTTCTTGTTCAATTCCTTGCACTCCTTTCTCTTCATCTCAAAGCAAGTATGCACTTGCTCACACATGTCCATGAGCTCCTCCTTGGAGTACTCCTCATCATCATCATCACTCCTACAAGCATCACTTCCACATTCATCATCATCACTCACATCATATTTTACCTTGGTAGGTTTTGCCATGAGGCACGTCGATGGAGTGTCGAAGATGGAGGGCTTGTTGTTGATGGCGATGCTTGCTAGTGCTCTCTTGATAGATTTCTTGTCATCATCACTAGAGCTATCACTATCCAAAGAGCCATCACTATCCCATGTGACCACATAGCCTCCACCCTTCTTCTTCTTTTGGAAGGTCATTCTCTTCTCCTTCTTCTCCTTCTTTTCTTTCTTATCCTCCTTGTGCTTCTTCTTCTCATCCTCATCATTGTCACTATTGTATGGACAATTTGCTACTACATGATCAGGGCTTTTGCAGTTGTAGCATCTTCTCACATACTCTTTCTTCTTGGTGTGATCTCTTCTCTTTCTTGCACCATAGCCCTTCTTCTTCATGAATTTTCCTATTTTGCGCACAAAGAGAGCCATAGCTTCATCATCAATATAACTAAGATCATCATCATCACTTGATTCTTTCTCGGACTTGCCCTTGTTCTTTGATGATGATGAGCTAGCCTTGAATGCTATGCTTTTCTTCTTCTTGTCTTCTTCTTCCTTCTTGTCATCCTTGTCATCCCCCTCCCTTTTCACACAGTATGTCTCTTGTGTCATGACATCACCTAGTACTTGGTTAGGGGTAATATCCTTCAATCCTCCTCTTATGATGAGCAATCTCAACATCTCAAATCTTGGAGGTAAGCACATCAAGAATCGATGGGAGACATCATCATCCTTGATCTTTTCTCCCAAAGCCTTCAAGTCATTGACAATTACTTGTAGCCGATAGAATATCTCCAGAATGCTCTCATCATCCTTCATCTTGAAACTTGTCAACTTGTCCTTGAGGATGTACAACTTGGCACTCTTCACCACCGGTGTGCCCTCATATGTTTCCTCCAATCTCTTCCACACCTTATTTGCTCTTTCACAATCCTTGATTTGCTCAAACACCTTGGAATCAATGGCATTGTATATGGTGTTGAGAGCCATTGTATTGCATTGCTTGTTGATCTTATCTTGGTTGGTTGGATCATCGGGATCAATGATAGCATAGTCATTCTCGGTCACTTCCCATACTTGATCATTGATTGAACCAAGATACATCCTCATCTTTCTCTTCCAATAATCATAGCATGTGCCATCAAAGAACGGTGGTTTGCCCCCCACATGGTTGAACACAACTTGAGCCATAATTTGACACCGAGGTTGTTAAGCCTTCAATCAAACGGTGACCACGGCTCTAATACCACTTGAAAGGTCCTAATATGGCTAGAGGGGGGGGGGGTGAATAGTCTATTTAAAAATCTACAAATCAACTAGAGCAATTTGATTAGTATGACAAATAGCGTAATGCAAACTTGCTCTAGCTCTACAAGGGTTGCAAGCCACCTATCCAACAATTCTAGTTGCAATGATTACTTAGGCACCCAAACTTGCTATGTAACTACTCACTAAGAGCTCAACAAGATGAATGTTAAAATAAAGCAAGCTCTCAATTCTAATTACACTAAAGAGCTTGTATCAACTAGTTTGCAAGAATGTAAATAAGTGAGTAGGGTGATTATACCACTGTGTAGGGAATGAACCAATCACAAGATGAAGATTAAGCCAATCACCGGGAGAATGCAAATGGCAAGAGACAACCGATTTTTCTCCCGAGGTTCACGTGCTTGCCAACATGCTAGTCCCCGTTGTGTCGACCAACACTTGGTGGTTCGGCGGCTAAGAGGTGTTTCACAAACCTCGTCCACACGATAGGACACTGCAAGAAACGACCCACAAGTGAGGTAACTCAATGACACGAGCAATTTACTAGAGTTACCTTTTGGCGCTCCGCCGGGGAAGGTACAACTCCCCTCACAATCACCGAAGGCGGCCATGAACAACACCAACTTGTGCCGATCCTCCACCGCTGCGCCGAGCCATCTAGGTGGTGGCAACCACCAAGAGTAATAAGCAAAATCCACAGCACAACACAAATACCAAGTGCCTCTAGATGCAATCACTCAAGCAATGCACTTGGATTCTCTCCCAATCTCACAAAGATGAGGAATCAATGATGGAGATGAGTGGGAGGGCTTTGGCTAAGCTCACAAGGTTGCTATGTCAATGAAAATGTGCAAGAGTTGTGGCTTGAGCCGGCCAAGGGGCTTTAAATAGAAGCCCCCATCAAATAGAGCCATTGGTTCAAAAAACGGGCTGACTGTGCATCGACTGGACACTCCAGTCACACTGCACCGGACACAGCACCGGACGCTCCGGTCGTGAATACCGGACACGTCCGATCGGCATACAGGACGTGTCTGGTAGCCCCTGACTACCACGTGTCCAGTTCAAATCAAACTTAGCCGTTGCTTCCCCTTCTGCTAACAACCGGACGCTCACACCGGACGCAGAGTCACAAATGACCGGACGCTAAGCCGCAGCATCCGGTGGAGTACAGTAAGCAACCACGCCCGACCGGACACGTCCGGTGGTACCGGACCAGACGCTGCCAGCGTTCGATCGGCTGCTCTGCCATCTGCTGCCTCTTCTAATTCACACCGGATGAGTCCAGTGTGACGACCGGACGCGTCCGGTCACTGAGTCTGTCGCCGAAATACCGGACGTGTCCGGTCACTCTGTAACCAGCGCGACTAACTCCTTTTCGACTCAATCTCCTTCACCCTTGCTCAAATGTGCCAACCACCAAGTGTATCACCTTGTGCACATGTGTTAGCATATTTTCATAAACATTTTCAAGGGTGTTAGCACTCCACTAGATCCTAAATGCATATGCAATGAATTAGAGCATCTAGTGGCACTTTGATAACCATATTTCGATACGAGTTTCACTCCTCTTAATAGTACGGCTATCTATCTTAAATGTGATCATACTCACTAAGTGTCTTGATCACAAAAACAAAATGGCTCCTACATTTTATACCTTTGCCTTGAGCCTTTTGTTTTTCTCTTTCTTCTTTTCCAAGTTTAAGCATTTGACTATCACCATGCCATCACCATTGTCATGATCTTCGCCATTGCTTCATCACTTGGAGTAGTGCTACCTATCTCATAATCATCTTGATAAACTAGGTTAGCACTTAGGGTTTCATCAATTAACCAAAACCAAACTAGAGCTTTCACGTGGCCCTTTGGCTTAGCTGGGCCGCGGCAAGAAAAAGAGAGGAGCGGCCCGAGAGGAGGCAGAGCGGGCCAGCATTGCTGCTGGGCTACGGTGGCATGCTGGGCCAAGTAAGGAGAAGGCCACCCGAAGTGGCGCTCTGGCCCAAGTGGGGAGAAGGGGCCTGCGGTGGTGAAAGGTCCTAATGGCTAGAGGGGGGGGGGTGAATAGCCTAATAAAAATTTCTACAACAACACTTAACAAAACGTTAGACAATTGTGAGGCGAAGCAAGTGTTGCGCTAGCCTACTCAAAATGCAAGCCACCTACCACAATTCTAGTTTAGATAGTGTCGATTCACACAAGAGGTATGACACTACCCTATGTTAGTGTGCTCTCAAAGGCTAACTAAAGAGCCACACCAACCAACCAAGCAAGCTCTCACAACTAGTTACACTAAAGATCTTGTCAACTAGTTTGCGATAATGTAAAGAGAGTGATCAAGATAGTTATACCGCCATGTAGAGGAGTGAACTAATCAATCACAAGGATGAAAAATGATGAAGACCAATCACCTCGGAATCAAAGGATGAACACAATGATTTTTACCAAGGTTCACTTGCTTGCCGGCAAGCTACTCCTCGTTGTGGCGATTCACTCACTTGGAGGTTCATGAGCTAATTGGCTTCACACGCCAAACCCTCAATAGGGTGCCGCACAACCAACACAAGATGAGGATCACACAAGCCACGAGCAATTCACTAGAGTACCTTTTAGCGCTCCGCCGAGGAAAGGTCAAGAACCCCTCACAATTACCACGATCGGAGCCGGAGACAATCACCACCCTCCGCTCAACGATCCTTGCTGCTCCAAGCCGTCTAGGTGGCGGCAACCACCAAGAGTGACAAGCGAAATCCACAGCGAAACATGAACACCAAGTGCCTCTAGATGCAAACACTCAAGCAATGCACTTGGATTCACTCCCAATCTCACTATGATGATGAATCAATGATGGAGATGAGTGGGAGGACTTTGGCTACGCTCACAAGGTTGCTATGTCAATGAAAATGGCCAAAAGATATGAGCCATAGCTGGCCATGGGGCTTAAATAGAAGCCTCCATGGAATAGAGCCGTTGTACCCCTTCACTGGGCATACTGCGCTCTGACCGGACGCTCCGGTCCAACTGACTGGACCCTAGACTCATCATCCAGTCCACTGATGGACACCATGCGTCACTAGCTTCAAACGCTGTTCGTCAGATTTCAACGGCTATGAAGCTGACCGGACGCTCCGGCAAAACTGACCGGACGCTGAAGCCCCAATGTCTGGTCGAGTACAGTAAGGGTCAAAATCTGTTTCTCCTCGACCGGATGTGTCCGGTCCACCTCGACCGGACACAGCCCAGCGTCCAGTGGCAAACCCTATCCACTGTACCACCGAGTCAGCATGACCGGACACAAGCAGTCAGCATCCAGTGCATTCAGATCCCACGTCCGGTCACTTGACCGACGCTGGCATCTCCTCCGTCTTCTTCACCCTTGCTCAAATGTGCTAACCACCAAGTGTATCACCTGGTGAACATGTGTTAGCATATTTTCACAAACATTTTCAAGGATGTTAGCACTCCACTAGATCCTAAATGCATATGCAATGAGTTAGAGCATCTAGTGGCACTTTGATAACCGCATTCCGATACGAGTTTCACGCCTCTTAATAGTATGGCTATCAAACCTAAATGTGATCACACTCCCTAAGTGTCTTGATCACCAAAACTAAATAGCTCCTACAAATTATACCTTTGCCTTGAGCTTTTTGTTTTTCTCTTTCTTCTTTTCAAGTTTAAGCCCTTGATCATCGCCATGCCATCACCATTGTCATGTTATGATCTTCATTAGCTTCTCCACTTGAAGTGTGCTACCTATCTCATGATCACTTGATAAACTAGGTTAGCACTTAGGGTTTCATCAATTCACCAAAACCAAACTAGAGCTTTCAATCTCTCCCTTTTTGGTAATTGATGACAACCCTTGTACAAAGATATGAATTGAAATTCAATTGAATCCATGTTGCTTGCCCAAGCATATTTACCATGTGTAAAAGGATATGGACAAGTTTCATGAACCCCAAATGGTAGCAATTGCTCCCCCTACATATGTGCTAAGAGTTTGGAATATAACTTGCACATATGCTTAGATGGGAAATATAGGAGTCAATGTCTACCAAATGATGCTAAGGTATAAAAGATGGACCTTTGAAGCATGATACCAATCGGAGTGCACCAATATACCATCCTTAGCACCATTGTTAGCTCAATACCGCTTGGAAACATAGTTTAGAAAGATACCACTTGTAAAGACTTACTTGGAAATGAAAGTTATCTAGTGATTTCATTTCATCATTCAATCTTACAACTAAACATTCATCACACAAGCATGGATGTATAACTTTAATACTTGTGCCATGCAAGCAAACATATGAAATGCACTTATAAATGCACCATACAAGTTCATGAGCTTGCTCCCCCTACTTGTGTGCTCAAAATGTTAATTGATTCCTTTCCTTTGTCATATCTCTCCCCCTATGTCAAGTTCCCCGTTGTTGTCTTTTCACTATCTTATCTTTGTTTCTCCCCCCTAGTATCTTTGTTTCTCTCCCCCTTTGTCATCAATGACCACAAAGGTTCTAAATATAGATAGTATTACTAGTAGGGTCGAGATTATCAATGTCAATCAATGGGTGAGGATCATTTTCCCAAATTTGGTCTAGTCTAGATCATTTACCAAAGATATTTAACTCGGTTTGATCCAAGGACAAGCTTCTTCACACCTCCAAATAAGGGGTATCTTGTACCATGTTGAGTTAAACACTTATAGCTCATTTTCTAGATTAAACACTAGGTTTACAAGCCCATAAACATGTCATATGCTATCACTAGATCAAGTCAAGCATAGAAGCAATAGTGATATCATATAAACATCAAAATCATTTGATTTTCATGAATGAGCCTAATAAAATAGAACCATTTGAAAGGTCCTAATAAGATTAAAAATATGACTAGATGCACTAAACATGTCCTTAGCAAGGATGTATGCCATGCCAATCAACTTTTACCTTGGATTGCTCGAAGGAGAGACATGTCATATGAGTGGGGGTGCATCAACACATATTTGATAAATCCAATATGTTCAACTCATTCCTTAGCTTGCAAAACCTTTTCTCATCCAATGGCTTGGTGAATATATCGGCAAGTTGATCTTTGGTGCCTACACTCTCAATGCAAATGCCCCCTTTTGTTGGTGATCTCTTATGAAATGGTGGCAGACATCAATGTGCTTTGTTCTTGCATGTTGCACCGGATTGTTGGTTAGCTTGATTGCACTCTCATTGTCACATAGCAATGGCACTTTCTTGAACTTGATTCCAAAGTCATTCAAAGTGGCCTTCATCCAAAGTACTTGTGCACAACTGCTACCGGCGGATATGTATTCGGCTTCGGCGGTTGATAATGCAACACTATTTTGCTTCTTTGATGACTATGAAACAAGTGATCTTCCCAACAATTGACATGTGCCCAAGGTGCTCTTCCTCTCAACCTTGCATCCCGCATAATTCGAGTCAGAGTAACCAACTAGCTCAAACTTTGCTCCTTTGGAATACCATAAACCAACATTTGGTGTATGCTTCAAGTACCTCAATATTCTCTTTATAGCCTTCAAATGACTTTCTCTTGGTGAGGCTTGAAATCTTGTACACATGCATACACTAAACATGACATCCGGCCTTGATGCGGTCACATAGAGTAGGCTTCCAATCATAGACCGATACAACTTTTGATCCACCATGTTTCCACTTGCATCACTATCCAAGTTGCCATTTGTTCCCATTGTTGTGCTAATGACTTTGCTATCAATCATTCCAAACTTCTTGATCATGTCCTTGATGTACTTGCCTTGACTCACAAATGTACCATTCTTTAATTGCTTGATTTGAAGACTAAGGAAGTAACTCAATTCTCCAATCATGGACATCTCAAACTCATTAGCCATCATCTTTCCAAACCCATCACAAAATTCTTGATTGGTTGATCCAAATATGATATCATCAACATATATTTGTAATACAAATAGATCTTTTCCAATCTTCTTGGTGAAAAGAGTGGTGTCAACCTTGCCCATTGTGAACCCTTTAGAGAGGAGGAAGTCCCTCAATCTCTCATACCATGCTCTAGGTGCTTGCTTCAAGCCATACAATGCCTTCTTCAACTTGTACACATGGTTGGGCTTCTTGTCATCTTCAAAACCGGGAGGTTGCTCAACATATACTTCTTCATTGATATAACCATTGAGAAATGCACTCTTAACATCCATTTGATAGAGCTTGATGTTGTGGGCACAAACATAGGCTAGCAAGATTCTAATTGCTTCCAATCTAGCAACCGGGGCATATGTTCCAAAGTTAAGACCTTCAACTTGTGTATAGCCTTGTGCCACCAATCTTGCTTTGTTCCTTACCACTATCCCATCTTGATTTTGCTTGTTTCTAAAGACCCATTTGGTTCCAATCACATTGTGTCCCTTTGGTCTTTCTACCAACTCCCATACTTGATTTCTTGTGAAGTTATTCAATTCTTTATGCATAGCATTCACCCAATCAATATCCATCAAAGCTTCATCTATCTTCTTTGGTTCAATGGATGACACAAATGAGAAGTGTTCACAAAATGATGCCAATCTTGATCTTGTTTGTACACCTCTTGAAATATCACCAATTATAGTGTCCAAAGGATGATCTCTTACAATATTTGTTGGTTGGAGTATTAGAACTTGATTGCTTGCACTTGCTTGATCATTGGGTTGAGATGATGTACTAGCCACTTGATCTTGATCAATATCATGAGAGTCACTTGCACTAGCTTGATTTGTATCATCTTGCACATTTGAGTTAGAGAGCACTTGCACTTGATCATCTTCATCATCATTCACTTGCCTAGGCCTCAATTCAACAATATCCATGTTCTTCATGGCATTTAAAAGTTGAATGCCTCTAACATCTTCCAAGTTCTCATTCTCTTCTTGTGAACCCTTGGTTTCATCAAATTCAATATCATGAACCTCCTCAAGAGTACCACTATCCAAATTCCAAACTCTATATGCTTTGCTTGTAGTGGAATAACCAAGTAGGAATCCTTCATCACATTTCTTGTCAAACTTGCCCAATCTAGTGCCTTTCTTCAAGATATAGCATTTGCAACAAAAGACCCGAAAATATGCAATGTTGGGCTTTCTACCATTCAAGAGCTCATATGGTGTCTTCTCTTTCAATCGGTGACAATAGAGGCGGTTGCTACAATAGCAAGCCATGTTGATAGCTTCGACCCAAAAGGATCGACTCACATTGTACTCACTAAGCATAGACCTTGCCATATCAATAAGTGTTCTATTCTTCCTCTCAACAAGGCCATTTGATTGGGGTGTGTACTTGGCCGAGAATTGATGTCTAATTCCAAATTCATCACATAACTCATTAATTCTAGTATTCTTGAACTCACTACCATTGTCACTTCTAACTCTCTTGATGGTTGTTTCAAACTCATTGTGAATGCCCTTGATAAATGATTTGAATGTTGCAAACACATCACTTTTGTCCACTAGAAAGAATACCCATGTGTATCTAGTGTAGTCATCCACTATCACAAAGCCATATTTATTTCCACCGATACTAGTGTATTGTGTTGGCCCAAACAAATCCATGTGCAATAACTCAAATGCTTTACTAGTGCTCATCATGCTTTTCTTAGGATGGGTGTTTCCAACTTGTTTGCCGGCTTGACAAGAGCTACATAGCTTATCCTTTTCAAACACAACATCTTTCAAGCCTTTAACTAAGTCATGCTTAACCAATCTATTCAATTGTTTTATTCCAACATGACCAAGCCTTCTATGCCATAACCAACCCATGCTAGACTTAGTGAACAAGCATGTGGATAATCTCGCTTCACTAGCATTGAAATCAACCAAGTATAGATTCTCATATCTAAAGCCTTTGAAGATCAAGTTAGAACCATCTACACTTATGATCTCTACATCATCTACTCCAAATATACATTTGAATCCAAGATCACACAATTGTGCCACGGATAGCAAATTAAAGTTCAAGCTCTCTACTAGCAACACATTGGATATGCTCATGTCATTGGATATTGCAATCTTACCAAGCCCTTTGACCTTGCCTTTGCCATTGTCACCAAATGTGATACTATCATAACCACCATTGCCATTGGTGTTGATTGAGTTGAACATTCTTGCATCACCGGTCATGTGTTGAGTGCACCCACTATCAAGAACCCAATGCCTTCCTCCGGCTTTATAATTGACCTACAAAAGAAGATCAATTCCTTTTAGATACCCAAACGTGCTTGGGTCCTTGAAGGTTAGTCACTTGGCTCTTTGGTACCAAAATGACTTTCTTCTTTGAGCCCATCCATGGTTTACCAATAAACTTAGCCTTTACACCATTTGTACCCTTAGTAAGCATATAGCATGAATCAAGCTTTATGAAGGATACATTAGCATTTTTGCTCTTATTTTTGCATTCTTGCTCTTTGTGACCCACTTGCTTGCAACTAGTGCAAAACCAACCATTGTTCTTCACAAAACTAGTCTTATGAGGAGCAAAGGCCGCCTTGCCTTTCTTGGGGGTATAGCACAATCCCTCTTTGTAGAGAGAAGCTCTTTGGCTACCCAAGCACATAAGCAAGCGGTCCTCACCACCATAAGCCTTAGCTAAGGTGTGAGTGAGCTTAGTGACCTCCTTCTTGAGGTTCTCATTCTCAACCACTAGTGAGGCATCAAAAGTGAGACCTTCACTACTAGATGAGGTAGAAGTGGAAGTGCTACAACAAGGGTTAGTAGTAGCAACAATGATAGGCATAGATAGTGATTCATCAAATATGTCACAAGTTAAACCTACATTGCAAGTTTCAACATGCTTCTTTTTATTTTGCTCATCAAGCAAAGAGGAATGAGCCTTTTCAATCTTTTTGTGAGATTTGCCAAGCTTCTCATTGGCTTCCTCTAGCCTCTCATGAGATGCATTGAGCTCATCAAAGGCTTGCTTAAGGGCTTTTAGTTCCTTACGCAAGCTTTTGCATTCCCTTCTCTTGATATCAAAGTGTTCTCTAGCATCTTCTAGCATGTCAATTAATTCATCCTTAGTAGGTTCATCATCATCACTATCACTATCATTTTCATTTTCATGTTCATTATCATCAACATGTTCTTCATCACTTTCATCACCACAAGATTGTACCTTAGTGGCCTTAGCCATGAAGCATGATGAAGATTCGAAGAGAGAAGGCTTCTCATTGATGGCAATGCTTGCAAGAACCTTCTTCTTGGTGGTCTTGTGATCATCACTATCATCATCATCATCACTTGAGGAAGCATCACTATCCCAAGTGACTACATATGAACCACCCTTCTTCTTCTTGAAGGCCATCTTGTCCTTCTTCTCTTTCTTTTCCTTCTTGTCCTTCTTCTTGTTCTTCTTGTTGTCATCATCATTGTCACTATTGTATGGGCATTGAGCAACAAGATGATCTTTGCTTCCACACTTGAAGCACCTTCTTGACTCTTCTTTGTTCTTGGATGAAGACTTCTTTCTTCTAGCACGGTAGCCCTTCTTCACCATGAACTTGCCAAATCTCTTGACAAATAGAGCCATCTTCTCATCATCATCATCATCCCATGATTCATCTTCTTCACTTGATGTTTCTTGATTTGCTTTGCCCTTGGATGATGTGGCTTTGAATGCCATGCTCTTCTTCTTCTCATCTTTCTTCTCCTTCTTTTCTTCCTTCTCATCATCATCTCTATAGGTATCATCGGTCATTATATCTCCCAATACTTAGTTTGGTGTCATGGTGTCCAAACCGCTTCTCACTAGAATGGTGACCAATGTACCAAATCTTGAAGGCAAGCATCTCAAGAACTTGTGGGAGAAGTCCTTGTCCTTCACCTCTTCTCCAAGTGCTTTGAGATCATTGATAAGCACTTGAGCCTATGAAACATCTCCAGCACACTTTCATCCTCCTTCATCTTGAAGCTTGCAAACTTCTCTTTGAGAATGTAAGCCTTTGCACCCTTCACGGCTTGAGTGCCCTCAAATGATTCTTCCAACTTCTTCCAAGCCTCATGAGCCATCTCAATATTCTTGATTTGCTCAAATGTTCTCTCATCAATTGCATCATGAATAGCACTTAGAGCAATGTCATTGTTTTGGAGAAGTACTTCTTCGGCCGCGGTGGGATTCTCCGGATCACTAATCTCCGGATCATCATGAAAGGTCCTAATGGCTAGAGGGGGGGTGAATAGCCTAATAAAAATTTCTACAACAACACTTAACAAAAGGTTAGACAATTATGATGCGAAGCAAGTGTTGTGCTAGCCTACTCAAAATGCAAGCCACCTACCACAATTCTAGTTTAGATAGTGTCGATTCACACAAGAGGTATGACACTACCCTATGTTAGTGTGCTCTCAAAGGCTAACTAAAGAGCCACACCAAGCAAACAAACAAGCTCTCACAACTAGTTACACTAAAGAGCTTGTCAACTAGTTTGCGATAATGTAAAGAGAATGATCAAGATAGTTATACCGCCATGTAGAGGAGTGAACCAATCAATCACAAGGATGAAAAACAATGAAGACCAATCACCTCGGAATCAAAGGATGAACACAATGATTTTTACCGAGGTTCACTTGCTTGCTGGCAAGCTACTCCTCGTTGTGGCGATTCACTCACTTGGAGGTTCACGCACTAATTGGCTTCACATGCCAAACTCTCAATAGGGTGCTGCACAACCAACACAAGATAAGGATCACACAAGCCACGAGCAATTCACTAGAGTACCTTTTGGCGCTCCACCGGGGAAAGGTCAAGAACCCCTCACAATCACCACGATCGAAGCCAGAGACAATCACCACCCTCTGCTCAACGATCCTTGCTGCTCCAAGCCATCTAGGTGGCAGCAACCACCAAGAGTAACAAGCGAAATCCACAGTGAAACACGAACACCAAGTGCCTCTAGATGCAAACACTCAAGCAATGCACTTGGATTCACTCCCAATCTCACTATGATGATGAATCAATTATGGAGATGAGTGGGAGGACTTTGGCTAGGCTCACAAGGTTGCTATGTCAATGAAAATGGCCAAAAGATATGAGCCATAGCCAGCCATGGGGCATAAATAGAAGCCTCCATGGAATAGAGCCGTTGTACCCCTTCACTGGGCATACTACGCTCTGACCGGACGCTCCAGTCCAACTGACCGGACCCTGGACTCAGCATCTGGTCCACTGATGGATGCCACGCGTCACTAGCTTCAAACGCTGTTCGTCAGATTTCAACGGCTACGAAGCTGACCGGACGCTCCGGCAAAACTGACCAGACGCTGAAGCCCCAGCGTCCAGTCGAGTACAGTAAGGGTCAAAATCCGTTTCTCCTCGACCAGACACGTCCGGTCCACCTCGACCGGACACAGCCCAGCGTCCGGTGGCAAACCCTAGCCACTATACCACCGAGTCAGCGTGACTGGACGCAGGCAGTCAGCATCCGGTGCATTTAGATCCAGCGTCCGGTCACTTGACCGACGCTGGCATCTCCTCCATCTTCTTCACCCTTGCTCAAATGTGCTAACCACCAAGTGTATCACCTTGTGCACATGTGTTAGCATATTTTCACAAACATTTTCAAGGATGTTAACACTCCACTAGATCCTAAATGCATATGCAATGTAACACCCTAGGTGTTTGGCTTCTACTAATTGCATTTCATTTCATAAACATGTGCATCATCCCTCTCATCATGCCTGTGTTACTTAAACATGCATATGCAACATTTTCCAATTGTGTATGTTTCATACTTGAATGTTGTGAATAGTAATGGTCTAACATGTGAATGCAACCTGAGTTTCTTATACCTAGAAACATGGCAACATGGTAGTAATATGACAAGTATAAAATAACCACAAGGTCATGAAACATGTGAAACATGGAATTGAAACATATGAATGAATTGCTTATTTTAATTTCTTTATCACATGTGATCATTAAAAGTGGTATAACCATTTTTGTAAAGTGGTTGATCATGGTCTATTACACCTTAACTACACTTAGGTTACTTGTTGGGACATTGTTCATGTAGGTCAAAATGACAAAATTGCCCTTGAATGGAGGTTTGACTTGAAATGAACCCTAGAGTGCCACTATTTGACTGAGTCAAAAGACCAACATAGAGACTTTGCATGGCTGTGCACTCTTTACCAAAGTTGTAGCTAATTTATCAAGGAACAAAAGTTGTTTTATGATCATCTCATGAAAATGGCTAGAACATGCTCAAACATGGCCCACAAGTCAGTATTTCATGCTGATTTCACACTTAGAAAATATTCTAAGTCGTAGTTACATTTTCAGTTGCATCAAGCTCACTTTGGCTTCATGTAACTGCTGATCCACGGCAAATTAGGGAATGGTCCTTGAAGAGAAATTGTAGATGGATGGTAGACCTACATTTTTCATATACACAATTTTTGCAAAGGTGCAGTAGATTAGCTGTGTTGACACGTTGAAATAACTCTTTCAGTCGGTTTTCTTCGTCTGAATGGATGCTACAGTGACTGACCAATTTTAGAAAACGCCCGACACGTGTGTGCCACGCATCGCCGGTCGCCTGAGCATGCTGCTATGCGCTGCGTGCCTCCTGGCGTTGCTGGCCGTGACAAGAGCACCCTGCGCGCCTGCCCGACGCACACGTCGCGCCATTTGCTTTTCCTTTCTCCTTCCCCGCGCGCAGCGCCAAGCCACAGCAGCTCCGCCATTGCCGACCGCGCGTCGCCGTCGTCGTGCGCGCTCGCCACCGCGAAAACGAGTTGCCCAGTCCGTCAGTAGCCTCGCTGTGACCTTCTCTACCTTCTCCACCCCACCGTCGGTTCAATCGAGTCTCGGTAAGGATGAATGCGTTGTTTTCTTCCACCGCCGCCGTGGCTGTTCTCGCCGGCGAGTTGCTCCACGTGGCTAGTCGCCACCGTGACCCTCCCATCCCCTCCTCTGCCTTGCGCTAGGTCCGGTGAACACCACCGAAGCTCGTAGAGTCAACCGTTAGGGCAGTATCGTCGTAGCCTCGCCGGAGCCGGACATGCCGCGGCTGTGCTCCGCCGTGCTCGTCGCCAACCCCTATAGCCATGGCAATAGCTTCAATTGAGGGCGCCAATAGATGTGCATGAGTGAGTTGACCGCCGTAGCACCGCTGCCCTCGCCGGAGGAACCACCGTCGACGAGCTTCGCTGCCGCCCTATTCTCCTCCCCTGCCTGTCTCGCTGTCACGTGGGTCCCGGCTGTCAGCCGCTGAGGCCAAGGCGGGAGCCTGGCTGGGCTGTGCCGTGTCTTGGGCCGCGCCAGCGCGCTTCGCGGGCCGCTGTTTCTTCGGGCCGGCCCAACTGTGGCTGAGCTTTGTTTCTTGTTTTGTTTTGTTTTATTTATTTCACAGAATTGTATAAATATTCAAAAATATGTATCTCCTAGTTGATAGATCCAAATGATGTGGTTCTAATTTTGTTGAGTTCATGATAATGTCTAGTTTCTATTAAAAATATAATCCATGCCATGTTCTGTTATGAAAATAGGAGTTACTATTTATCTCTTTTAATCATGCAAGAAATAGGGGTAATTATATTTTTTTCTAGGTAGCTCCAAATTGCATGAAATTTTTATGGTGTACTGCCCATATCATGAATAGCTTGTAGTTAAATTTTCATAAATTTTGGACACTGTTTGTAGGAGATAGAAAATTATCTTGTTTGCAAGGATGGATCTTGTGTGAATTTTCATAATTTTTCTATAGATCCAGTAAAGGTAAAATTTGGTGGGTGCTATTCTTATGCTAGAATGATGCTAGGAAAAAAGTGAAATCTATTGCTTGACACTTTTCAATAGGGTTTCCTAATTATGCTAAAAATAGACATGCCACCTGTTATTTTGGGTACAGCAAGTTCTGCTTGCTCAATGGCTTTGAAATTTTTATGGTAGTCTATGTGAAGCATGAGATAGCTACTGTAATTTTTGTAGATTTTTATGAATAGTTTTACTATATATTGCTTTAATCACCTAATTAACTAAATAAATTTGAAAAGGATATTAAATAATTTATTTAGAAGTTGGCACTATACTTTCTAGTGTTTCTCTGGTATGTGCAACAAGTTGGTTAACTTGGCTTGGTCAAATTATGCTTTTGCATCATCATTAAATAATTAAGCTAGTAACCCTATCATTTCTGAACAGATTCTAGGTTTACTGGAAATTGATTTGGTTAACGTAAGAATCAAGCTTTGCTGTTTACCGTTGATTTGTAGAGAATTTCATAAGCTTTCCAGAATGTCCACATACAAGTCATTTGGAATTGTAGAACTCTGGTTGTGATTGAATTAAGGGACTACTTGTATGCATATGAGACTTTAAATGTTAAATTATGTATACCTTTACTATTTCTAAGCTTGTGGTAATGTTCCTAGGTGTTAGGCCTTTAACTGAAGATGAGCATCTTTATCTTAGGTTATGCAAGTTAGGTAAGTTGATCTTGTTCTTTAAGTTAAGTTAGATACATGCTTAAAGTGATTTGAATAGAGCTATTTTACTCAGTAAACGGGTGTCCAGTGATGCTTTCGTAAATACTTACTGTGATTCATTCATCATGAGCATCATGTCATTCCTTATGCATCCATGATATTCATCTTGTGCATCAGCATGCAATAGGTGTACCGGAGGGAGTAACACTGCTAGAATTCGAGGAACCGAGCGAGCAGGAGCAGCCAACACTGGAGGTTCAGGAGGTGCAGCCTTCAGGAGAAATGCCAGACGAGGTTGCCGTTGAGTGCCCGGATCACCGCCCTTGCAACTTTGTGAAAGGCAAGCCCCGGAGCATATTAAGCCTCCTAATTTCTGAAATGCAGTTATAGTATTATTGTTACATATATTGTTGCATTAAGTTTAGGTGTTGGATGCAAACACTTGCTGCATTGGTTACCCAATCCTTGTCCAGATATTGTTACCCTGAATCCTATGTAGCTCAGGCTCGTGTAGTGCTTAGCCCTGCTTAAACATGGTAGAAGTCAAGTGATTTCCTGTCACCTACGAGATATAGGAAGATACATATGGCACGGTTGGCTATATTTACTATCGTGGAAAAGAACCAGTCTTAATTTGAAATGAAGATCGGACGGAGGCTTGTCGGTTTGCAGTGACTCCATCTGTGTCGATTAAGGACTGAATCTTGGAGCCTTTCCTGTTCATGTTGAACGCATGCCTCTCTCTTAGTTGGCCGTGTCCGATGATCGACCATGAAGCCGAGTAGCTCACCTCAGGCCGGGAGTCGATAAGTATAAAGTGCGCCTCGGAAGGAAGCCGTAGGCGTGAGTCCAAGGGCAGGTGATTTAAAAGTCCTGATCGTCCTGGCAGAAGGGTAAGCCCTGAGAGTGCTGGCGCTGATCGAACCCACGAATTTGGTTCCTGAAATGTTCCAAAGGTGACCCACGGCTACCCTTGCTAAGTATGCCAGGGTGAGAGTTAGGAATACCCTCTCAGCTGAGTTGTAATTCGATTCGAGTCATCGTCTCTCCCGGTTAGTGAGAACTTGACGGGCTTATCTCCAATGTAGATACACTAAATAACATAATGGTTCAGAAATGATGATATGATGATGATAGCCTTATTATACCTGCTATGGTTAATATTGTTTGCTCCTAATAAGTGAGTGCTCTAGTACAGGTGCTAATCTAGTGGACAAGTAAATGATGATAAGCTTGATGCTAAGTTTAAATTGGTTACTATAATCATAAGCTCTTTTATGCAAATGTGTCAAGCTAGCCACCTCATAAGCCTTGCATGATCCTTGGTGTCTTTTATTTCTGGTTTTGACGGGTAAGTCTAGCTGAGTTCCTTCTCGTACTCAGGGTTTATCTCTCACCTGTTGCAGATGACCAGTTCTACTTTGGTTGCTGCAAGTACTGCCTTCTCCCAGCTGGGGATGAAGACTAGACCGTTGGGCGCGGTCTCTACTAGTTCTCGTACCTGATAATGCTTTTGTGGGACATGACTTAGACTTGGCAATGTAATTGAAAACTATGATGTTTTGTACTAAACTATGTTGCTTCCGCACATTCGAACTTGGTTTGTAATAATTTATTTAAACTCTGATGGATGTAATCCGAATGCTACTTGTGAAATGTTGTAATGGATGATGTGTTGTGTTGAATCACTACGATCTTGGTTTGTATGTCGAGAGTTGGTTGAAATCCTTCGTGATTTCCGGACTACCGGGATTATGGGAGCTTAAGTACATGAATTTGATCGCTTCGGTGATTGTTTTTGTACTTACGTTCTTATAATTTGGTCGGTTCTATTACAGCTGGCATCAGAGCAAGATTCGACACTAAACATGTCATTTGTGTATTTAAAACAAAAGTATTTGTGAAAATCCTAAATTAAATAATAAGTATTGTCAGTGGTCATATCCCTTATGCCCAAATAAGGACTCTTTGGTGGCTTATTAAAGTACTAACTTGGGGGTTCCTGCTTGTTTCTGTTTTGTCGTCCATACGGTGTGCTATTGTATGGATGCCATCCGCTTAGGTGGTAATGTATGGATCAAAATACCTCTACACTCTGGTAAGTGGGAGTTGTGAGAGCATGACCGTCCAACCATCGGTCTAGGGGAGATTAGTTGTGGTTGCTTGCATACTTACATGTTCAATCATGTATCTATGAGAGTACTTAAATGTGGGTATCTCTGATAGGTAGCTGTGATACTACAGTATATGCATCTGGGGATGTGTATATGAAAGTATTTAGTTTACATGCCTTTTTGGGAAATTATTGGGCTGAAATGAAATTTTCTACAGGTACACTAACAATGTATCGTTGTAGATCGACTAGCTACCGTATACAAGGGAACGTATATATGCCACCTTATATTCGCTAGCCTTTAAATTTTTCTAGGTTTGTGAGGACGTACGGATTGTGCATGTATCATGTTCGAGCATACATGGCATTTCTTGCATTACTCCCTCCTTTATAAATATGATTGTCCCGACTAATTAAATTTCATATCCCTTAAATGATTCTCCCCTTACGTTGCAACTTTTTGCTACAGATGGCGCGTACGAAACTCACTACTCGCAAGTCCGCTGGAGGCAGGGCGCCTCATCACCGGTTAGCTCCTCGTGAGCCCCGTCCTGAACCTACTGAGGCGGAAAGGCTAAGGACAGAGCTGGCCCAAGTGACTGCTGAGAGGAATGCGGCTCAGCACCGTTTGGAGCAAGTAACACAGGAACAGGACCAAGAGACCCTTGAGGTTCAGAGGTTGATAGTTGCTCACTGCAACTATGAACGCATGTTGATTCACGTAATGAACCAACGGAATGAAGCCTGGCACGAAGAGAATATGTTGAGAGCGCGACAGGTGGAGCTAGAGCAGCAAGTGGCAGTTGCCGAAGAGTACAATGACCATCTCCATGAGGAGGTTCACCTGTTACACAATCAACTGCACCCTCTCCTACCACCTGATGATGAGGATGAGATGGGTTCTGGTGTCATCATGGCTGAAGGTGATGATGACATGGAGGTCAATGGACCTGAGGACATTCCACCTGATGAGGAGGAAGATGAGGAGTTAGAGCCTGCTAGTGATGAAGATGGAGGAGAGATCTTCGACACTGACTCAGAGGACGATGCGTAGTTTAGCTTACTACTTAGCTAATGCGCAAGAGCTAGTCTTTTGTTGATCCTCATGCATGAACGAGTAGCTTTGTAATAAGTTAATTGTTGGGATGTAATATCGGACCCTCTGTTATTTCGGATGAAAGTTGGAACCACTATGGCTTGGATGTAACCTATCAAACATGTTATGCTCCACGTATGTGAGCTTTTGATGAATTTCGTCTTTGCAGTCTATGGATCTCATTGTTGGTTAAGTTCATCGCACTTATGTGTCAATTGATGCGCTTGATGAGTTGTGTGATTGTGATGAATGATTATGCCTCTATTAATTATAAATGCATTCTCTCTAATGGAATCAGTTTGGCATAATTATACAATTCATCTACAAAAGTTTCCACATCATCAGTGCTCATTGGCTATACCTTTTGCAGATGGCTTATAACCTTCATCGCGGTCGTAGCATGGGAGATGAGGAACAACCACCTCCTCCACCGCCCACACCAGCTGAGCTAATGCAGACAGTCGTGGAAAGTCAGCGCATGCTAGCTGAGGCTATGCGCCATATGGCTAACCGTGATGATCGGCATGTCCGCCAGGTACCCGAGCCAAACCAGTACAGCAGCTTTAAGGACTTCATGGACACAAAGCCCCCTATCTTTCGTGAGGTAGAAGAACCATTACAAGCTGATGAATGGTTGAGCATGATAGAGCAAAGGTTTGGGTTGCTCCATTTGACTGAAGGAATGAAGGCTTCGTATGCAGGACACCAGCTCCAAGGCCCTGCAGGCATTTGGTGGACCCATCACAGGACCACCTTCCCTGCTAATGTCGAGATAGTTTGGGACCAGTTCCAGACAGCTTTCCGAGGGTATTTTATCCCTCCTGGTCTCATGGCCATTAAGCATACCGAGTTTATGAAGCTAACCCAAGGCAACAAGAGTCTTAATGAATACCTCCAGGCATTCAACAACCTAGCGAGGTATGCTCCCGAGTTCGTGGATACTGACGCTAAGAGAATAGCTAGCTTCAAGAGGGGACTTTCCCCTAAACTGATGAAGTCTATGGGCAACTACAAGTGTGTCACCTTCAATGAGTTTATCAGTGACACCCTGACTCAGGAGAATAATGACAAGATATATGCTGCTTCCAAGACCCGTAAAAGAAACTTTGACACCAGAGCTTCTTAGTCTAAGGCTCCAATGATATCTAAGACCCAGTACCGTCCACCCAATGCTAATGTCCGGTACTGCCCACCTCAGAAGAAGAATCAAGCTAAAACTGGTTTTCGCAAGGGGTACACAATTTCCTTGCCAAAGAATACCTCTGGGCAGGGCAGCTCCAATGCCCCACCAGCTAATAGGCCGTGCTGGAACTGTAACCAGCCGGGTCATTGGGCAAATAAGTGTCCCTATCCTTCCAAGCAGAATGCTCAAGGAAACGTCCATCAGGGGCGTGTTCACTACACGACTGTGGAGGAAATTCCTGCTGGTGAAGTGGTCACCGCTGGTAAGTTCCTTGTTAATGATCACCCTGCAGTTGTGCTCTTTGATTCGGGTGCTTCGCATTTCTTTATGAGTTCTACTTTTGCATCTAAGCATAAGATGAATGTAATTACAATTGTTAAGGGTGGTTATTGTATTAGTGCTACTGGAAATAATATCCTAACTAACCAAGTAGTTAAAGATGTAAAGATTGAGATTGGGGATCAAGAGTTCCTTACGGATCTTATAGTTCTACCGGGGGTAGGAATCGATGTAATCCTAGGAATGAAGTGGATGAGCGGGAATGGAGTGTTGATCAATACATCAACCCATGTGGTAATGTTGAGGGATCCTGTGGATAAGAAGGGTTTTCTAGTGCAGTTACCTCGTGATATCTCTATCCATAATACAGCCAATGCTACCCTAGCTAAAGCCATTGAGGATCTACTAGTTGTCTGTGAGTTTCCAGATGTCTTCCCTGATGACTTGCCTAGATTACCTCTGGACCGTGATTGAGAATTCAAGATAGAACTCATTCCGGGTATGGCTCCTATTTCTCGAAGGCCCTATAGAATGCCGCCTAATGAGTTGGCTGAGCTAAAGAGTCATTTGAATGAGCTATTGAAGAAAGGTTTGATTCAGCCTAGTTCTTCTCTTTGGGGTTGTCCGGCTATATTTGTGAAGAAGAAGGACGAGTCTTTGTGCATGTGCGTGGATTATCGCCCCCTTAATGCTGTCACTATCAAGAACAAATACCCTCTTCCTTGCATCGATATTCTGTTTGATCAGCTCTCCAAAGCTAAGGTATTCTCCAAGATCAATTTGAGGTCTGGCTACCATCAGATCAAAATTCGTCCTGAAGATATACCAAAGACAGCTTTCTCTACTCGTTATGGCTTGTTCGAATACCTCATCATGTCCTTTGGGTTGATAAATGCTCCGGCACACTTTATGTACCTGATGAATTCTGTATTCATGCCGGAATTGGACAAGTTTGTCATCGTGTTCATTGATGATATCCTTGTATATTCTCTGAATGAAGAAGAGCATGCTGAACATCTGAGAATTGTTTTAACTCGGTTACGTGACAACCAACTTTATGCTAAGTTCAGTAAGTGCGAATTCTGGTTGAACAAGATACCTTTTCTAGGTCATGTGTTATCTGGTGATGGAATTTTGGTTGACCCTACTAAGGTGCAAGAAGTCCTTGAGTGGAAGGCACCTACTACGGTCACAGAAGTCCAAAGTTTTTTGGGTTTGGCTGGCTATTATCGTCACTTTATCCCGGATTTCTCAAAAATCGCCAAGCCCATGACTCGACTACTTCAAAAAGATGAGAAGATTGTGTGGACTCCAAAGTGTGAAGAGGCTTTCCACACTTTGCGAACCTTACTAACCTTTGCTCCTGTATTAGCACAACCTGACATCGAGAAGCCTTTTGATGTCTACTGTGATGCATGTGGCACTGGTTTGGGGTGTGTTCTTATGCAGGAGGGCCGAGTAATTGCTTATGCTTCACGCCAGCTTCGAAAGCATGAAATCAATTATCCTACCCATGACTTAGAGCTAGCCGCAGTTGTTCATGCCCTGAAAATTTGGAGACATTACTTGCTAGGTAATGTGTGCAACATCTATACTGACCATAAAAGCCTCAAGTACATCTTTACTCAACCCGAGTTGAACATGCGTCAACGACGATGGTTAGAATTAATCAAAGACTACAACCTTCAAGTTCACTACCATCCTGGTAAGGCAAATGTAGTTGCTGATGCCTTAAGCAGAAAGGCCCGTTGCAATTCCTTAGTTAGTGAAGACTTTCATCTGGCACACCTCCTTCACCCTGTAGTACTCCACAATATCACTGTGGATTGCTCTCTTAGAAGTCGAATTATCAAACTCCAGAAGACTGATGTGGGTGTGTTTCACATCAAGCGAAAGATGAAAGAGAAAGAAACCAAGCACTTTAGGGTCGATGACAAGGGAATTCTCTGGTTTAATGATAGGCTTGTGGTACCCAAAGACAAAGAACTTAGAAATCAAATTATGGCTGAAGCCCATTCTTCTAAATTGTCCATCCATCTTGGTAGCAGTAAAATGTATTAAGATCTCAAGCTGTATTATTGGTGGACCAAGATGAAGAAAGAAATCGCAGCCTACGTGGCAAGGTGTGATAACTGTTGCAGAGTCAAGGCTATTCACATGAGGCCCGGATTATTGCAGCCACTCTCTATTCCTGGCTGGAAGTGGGAAGAAATTAGTATGGATTTCATTATTGGATTACCCACTACCAAAAAGGGTTGTGATTCCATCTGGGTTATCGTAGATCGTCTAACTAAATCCGCTCACTTTATTCCGGTCAAGTCTACCTATCACCCTCACAATTATGCTAAAATTTATTTTCAACAAGTGGTACATCTCCATGGTGTACCCAAATCCATTGTTTCAGATAGAGGACCACAATTCACGGCTCGCTTTTGGGAGTGCTTACATCAGAATCTTGGCACTCATCTAATCCACAGTTCTGCCTATCATTCGCAAACATCAGGACAAACTGAGCGTGTTAATCAAATTCTTGAAGACATGCTTAGAGCTTGTCTTATCTCTTGCAAAGGCTCTTGGGAGGACTGGTTACCTCTCGCTGAATTCTCTTATAACAACAGTTATCAAGAGAGTATCAAAATGGCTCCTTTTGAAGCTCTTTATGGCTGCAAGTGTAGAACTCCTTTGAACTGGGTGGAACCTGGAGAAAGAAGATTCTATGGTATTGACTTTGTAAAGGAAGCCAAAGAGCAAGTCCAAACTATACAGAAGAATATGACTGCCGCTCAGGCTAGACAAAAGAGCTACGCTAACAAGAGAAGAAAACCTATTGAGTTTGAAGTAGGTGATCATGTTTATCTGAAGGTATCCCCTATGAAAGGAGTAAAACGTTTTGGAATTAAAAGGAAGCTTGAGCCTCAATATGTTGGACCTTACCGCATTATCGAGAAAAGTGGAAGAGTAGCCTATAAACTCGATCTACCCCGTGAAATGGGAGCTATATTTCCGGTATTCCATGTGTCCCAGCTGAAGAAGTGTCTTCGTATTCCCAAGGAAAGAATAGCAACAAGGAAAGTCAACTTGAAATCTGATCTTTCTTATGAGGAGAAGCCCATGCAAGTCCTAGATACTCAAGAAAGAGTGACTCATACATGAGTAGTTAAGTTATACAAGGTCATTTGGAGTAATCATAGCGAACGGGGTGCAACCTGGGAACGGGAAGATTATTTAAAGGAAAACTATCCGGCTTTCTATGCTGATTGGTACGCTTTCCAAATCTCGGGACGAGATTTTTTCTAAGGGGGGAGGGCTGTAACACCCTAGGTGTTTGGCTTCTACTAATTGCATTTCATTTCATAAACATGTGCATCATCCATCTCATCATGCCTGTGTTACTTAAACATGCATATGCAACATTTTCCAATTGTGTATGTTTCATACTTGAATGTTGTGAATAGTAATGGTGTAACATGTGAATGCAACCTGAGTTTCTTATACCTGGAAACATGGCAACATGGTAGTAATATGACAAGTATAAAATAACCACAAGGTCATGAAACATGTAAAACATGGAATTGAAACATATGAATGAATTGCTTGTTTTAATTTCTTTATCACATGTGATCATTAGAAGTGGTATAACCATTTTTGTAAAGTGGTTGATCATGGTCTATTACACCTTAACTACACTTAGGTTACTTGTTGGGACATTGTTCACGTAGGTCAAAATGACAAAATTGCCCTTGAATGGAGGTTTGACTTGAAATGAACCCTAGAGTGCCACTGTTTGACTGAGTCAAAAGACCAACATAGAAACTTTGTATGGCTATGCACTCTTTACCAAAGTTGTAGCTAATTTATCAAGGAACAAAAGTTGTTTTATGATTATCTCATGAAAATGGCTACAACATGCTCAAACATGGCCCACAAGTCAGTATTTCATGCTGATTTCACACTTAGAAAATATTCTAAGTCGTAGTTACATTTTCAGTTGCATCAAGCTCACTTTGGCTTCATGTAACTACTGATCCATGGAGAATTAGGGAATGGTCCTTGAAGAGAAATTGTAGATGGATGGTAGACCTACATTTTTCATATACACAATTTTTGCAAAGGTGCAGTAGATTAGCCAAGTTGACACGTTGAAATAACGCTGTCAGTCGGTTTTCTTCGTCTGAATGGATGCTACAGTGACTGACCAATTTTAGAAAATGCCCGACGCGTGTGTGCCGTGCGTCGCCGGTCGCCTGAGCATGCTGCCACGCGCCGCGTGCCTCCTGGCGTTGCTGGCCGTGACAAGAGCACCCCGCGCGCCTGCCCGACGCACTCGCCGCGCCATTTACTTTTCCTTTCTCCTTCCCCGCGCGCAGCGCCAAGCCACAGCAGCTCCGCCATTGCCGACCGCACGTCGCCGTCGTTGTGCGCGCTCGCCACCGCAAAAATGAGTTGCCCAGTCCGTCAGTAGCCTCGCTGTGACCTTCTCTACCTTCTCCACCCCACCGTCGGTTCAATCGAGTCTCGGTAAGGATGAATGCGTCGTTTTCTTCCACCGCCGCCATGGCTGTTCTCGCCGGCATGTTGCTCCACGTGGCTAGTCGCCACCGTGACCCTCCCATCCCCTCCTCTGCCTTGCGCTAGGTCCGGTGAACACCACCGAACCTCGTAGAGTCAACCGTTAGGGCAGTATCGCCGTAGCCTCGCCGGAGCCGGACATGCCGCGGCCGTGCTCCGCCGTGCTCGTCGCCAACCCCTATAGCCACGGCAATAGCTTCAATTGAGGGCACCAATAGATGCGCACGAGTGAGTTGACCGCCGTAGCGCCGCTGCCCTCGCCGGAGGAACCACCGTCGACGAGCTTCGCCGCCACCCTGTTCTCCTCCCCTGCCTGTCTCGCTGTCACGTGGGTCCCGGCTGTCAGCCGCTGAGGCCAAGGCGGGAGCCTGGCTGGGCTGCGCCGTGTCTTGGGCCGCGCCAGCGCGCTTCGCGGACCGCTGTTTCTTCGGGCCGGCCCAACTGTAGCTGAGCTTTGTTTCTTGTTTTGTTTTGTTTTATTTGTTTCACAGAATTGTATAAATATTCAAAAATATGTATCTCCTAGTTGATAGATCCAAATGATGTGGTTCTAATTTTGTTGAGTTCATGATAATGTCTAGTTTCTATTAAAAATATAATCCATGCCATGTTCTGTTATGAAAATAGGAGTTACTATTTATCTCTTTTAATCATGCAAGAAATAGGGGTAATTATATTTTTTTCTAGGTAGCTCCAAATTGCATGAAATTTTTATGGTGTACTGCCCATATCATGAATAGCTTGTAGTTAAATTTTCATAAATTTTGGACACTGTTTGTAGGAGATAGAAAATTATCTTATTTGCATGGATGGATCTTGTATGAATTTTCATAATTTTTCTATAGATCCAGTAAAGGTAAAATTTGGTGGGTGCTATTCTTATGCTAGAATGATGCTAGGAAAAATGTAAAATCTGTTGCTTGACACTTTTCAATAGGGTTTCCTAATTATGCTAAAAATAGACATGCCACCTGTTATTTTGGGTACATCAAGTTCTGCTTGCTCAATGGCTTTGAAATTTTTATGGTAGTCTATGTGAAGCATGAGATAGCTACTGTAATTTTTGTAGATTTTTATGAACAGTTTTACTATATATTGCTTTAATCACCTAATTAACTAAATAAATTTGAAAAGGATATTAAATAATTTATTTAGAAGTTGGCACTATACATTCTAGTGTTTCTCTGGTATGTGCAACAAGTTGGTTAACTTGGCTTGGTCAAATTATGCTTTTGCAACATCATTAAATAATTAAGCTAGTAACCCTGTCATTTCTGGACAGATTCTAGGTTTACTAGAAATTGATTTTGTTAACGTAAGAATCATGCTTTGCTGTTTACTGTTGATTTGTAGAGAATTTCATAAGCTTTCCAGAATGTCCACATACAAGTCATTTGGAATTGTAGAACTCTGGTTGTGATTGAATTAAGGGACTACTTGTATGCATATGAGACTTTAAATGTTAAATTATGTATACCTTTACTATTTCTAAGCTTGTGGTAATGTTCTTAGGTGTTAGGCCTTTAACTGAAGATGAGCATCTTTATCTTACGTTATGCAAGTTAGGTAAGTTGATCTTGTTCTTTAAGTTAAGTTAGATACATGCTTAAAGTGATTTGAATAGAGCTATTTTACTCAGTAAACGGGTGTCCAGTGATGCTTTCGTAAATACTTACTGTGATTCATTCATCATGAGCATCATGTCATTCCTTATGCATCCATGATATTCATCTTGTGCATCGGCATGCAATAGGTGTACCGGAGGGAGTAACACTGCTAGAATTCGAGGAACCAAGCGAGCAGGAGCAGCCGACACCGGAGGTTCAAGAGGTGCAGCCTTCAGGAGAAGTGCCAGACGAGGTCACCGTTGAGTGCCCGGATCACCGCCCTTGCAACTTTGTGAAAGGCAAGCCCTGGAGCATATTAAGCCTCCTAATTTCTGAAATGCAGTTACAGTATTATTGTTACATATATTGTTGCATTAAGTTTAGGTGTTGGATGCAAACACTTGCTGCATTGGTTACCCAATCCTTGTCCAGATATTGTTACCCTGAATCCTATGCAGCTCAGGCTCATGTAGTGCTTAGCCCTGCTTAAACGTGGTAGAAGTCAAGTGATTTCCTGTCACCTGCGAGATATAGGAAGATACATATGGCACGGTTGGCTATATTTACTATCATGGAAAAGAACCAGTCTTAATTTGAAATGAAGACCGGACGGAGGCTTGTCAGTTTGCAGTGACTCCATCTATGTCGATTAAGGACTGAATCTTGGAGCCTTTCCTGTTCATGTTGAACGCATGCCTCTCTCTTAGTTGGCCGTGTCCGATGATCGACCACGAAGCCGAGTAGCTCACCTCAGGCCGGGAGTCGATAAGTATAAAGTGCGCCTCGGAAGGGAGCCGTAGGCGTGAGTCCAAGGGCAGGTGATTTAAAAGTTCTGATCGTCCTGGCAGAAGGGTAAGCCCTGAGAGTGCTGGCGCTGATCGAACCCGCGAATTTGGTTCCTGAAATGTTCCAAAGGTGACCCACGGCTACCCTTGCTAAGTATGCCAGGGTGAGAGTTAGGAATACCCCCTCAGCTGAGTTGTAATTCGATTCGAGTCGTCGTCTCTCCCGGTTAGTGAGAACTTGACGGGCTTATCTCCAATGTAGATACACTAAATAACATAATGGTTCGGAAATGATGATATGATGATGACAGCCTTATTATACCTGCTATGGTTAATATTGTTTGCTCCTAATAAGTGAGTGCTCTAGTACAGGTGCTAATCTAGTGGACAGGTAAATGATGATAAGCTTGATGCTAAGTTTAAATTGGTTACTATAATCATAAGCTCTTTTATGCAAATGTGTCAAGCTAGCCACCTCATAAGCCTTGCATGATCCTTGGTGTCTTTTATTTCTGGTTTTGATGGGTAAGTCTAGCTGAGTACCTTCTCGTACTCAGGGTTTATCTCCCACCTGTTGCAGATGACTAGTTCTACTTTGGTTGCTGCAAGTACTGCCTTCTCCCAACTGGGGATGAAGACTAGACCGTTGGGCACGGTCTCTACTAGTTCTCATACCTGATAATGCTTTTGTGGGACATGACTCAGACTTGGCAATGTAATTGAAAACTATGATGTTTTGTACTAAACTATGTTGCTTCCGCACATTCGAACTTGGTTTGTAATAATTTATTTAAACTCTGATGGATGTAATCCGAATGCTACTTGTTTAATATTGTAACGGATGATGTGTTGTGTTGAATCACTACAATCTTGGTTTGTATGTCGAGAGTTGGTTGAAATCCTTTGTGATTTCCGGACTACCGGGATTATGGGAGCTTAAGTACAGGAATTTGATCGCTTCGATGATTGTTTTTGTACTTACGTTCTTATGTTACATGCAATGAGTTAGAGTATCTAGTGGCACTTTGATAACCGCATTCCGATACGAGTTTCACCCCTCTTAATAGTACGGCTATCAAACCTAAATGTGATCACACTCCCTAAGTGTCTTGATCACCAAAATAAAATAGCTCCTACAAATTATACCTTTGCCTTGAGCTTTTTGTTTTTCTCTTTCTTCTTTTCAAGTTTAAGCCCTTGATCATCGTCATGCCATCACCATTGTCATGTTATGATCTTCATTAGCTTCTCCACTTGAAGTGTGCTACCTATCTCATGATCACTTGATAAACTAGGTTAGCGCTTAGGGTTTCGTCAATTCACCAAAACCAAACTAGAGCTTTCAGGTGGTGGGCTGAAAACCGAAGAAGTCGAGGGGGGAAGAAAGAAATCCTTTTCTTTTTCTAAAACATATTTTCAAAACCAATTCCAATTCAAATTTAAATACTCTTTGAAACTTTGATCAAAACCAAACATCACAAAATTATATGCAGCGGCATGTATGCACCAGCATGTAGGTAAACCCTATAGTTGATTTTAATTTAACAAAAAATATTACTTTTCTAAGTTTAAATGGGCACAAAAATTCACAATTAAATCAAATTCGCCTATTTTAAAATGATGCAAATTTTTGGGTGTTACACTGACCTATGTCTAGACGTGACTATCGGAGGTTGTTTTACACATAAATTTATGCCGGAGCAAGTAAAATTCCTTGAAAACTTCCTAGAAAGACACACTTGCTCCGTCATGAAAACTAGAACCCTCTAGGCAAAAGTCAAGTCGAGTGTTGAGGAGTCCTCATCTATCGAATCCAAACCTTTAGCATCTTTAGATTCGACTTATGAGCCCTCACCCAAACCACGAACATCAAAGGAAAGATTAATCCATCCTTCGGGGTTCCCTATCGAATTCGAGGATTTTGGCAGTACCTCAAAACTCTTTTGGCATGAAAAGCTTGCACATCCTCCCGAGAAAGCTTCCCCCAAGATAGAACCATCGAAGGAATGGTTAATGGAAGTGAAACATTCTTCTGAAGCAATTCGAATTCTTTCACCTTCCACGACCATGTCTTGCTCATTAAGGGGAACATTTGTAGAAGCCCTGCACAACCCCAGAGTCGAGACTCATATCATGTTAGAATTCCTTTGCGAAAAATCTTTTGGGCAACATGTCGCTAGTCTCGACCAACAAACTTTTCAAAAGTCCCTCGAGACGCATCTTCGAGTGTTGTGGGATTTCATAGATTTTGCTAATCATAATAGACAAAATCAAGGTTTTCATAGATTCATCCTTGAGTTTGATCTTCTCATAGGCTATACTTTGGATAAACTTTTTCAAGAAAAATATTCCCATGAGAGCCTTAGTGAAGAGTTTGGGAAAACTACTTCCGCCAATCACCCAGAAATCCCAATGGCAAAGCATCTTCCCAATCATGACCCATTCGAGGAGGTGAAGTTCATATCCCCATTCGTTTCACCTAGGTTTCCTCGTGAAACGGAACATCCATCATCACCCTCACTCGAACTTAAACCATGTCCCTCTGGCCATCCAAACATTGTTCTCACTAGTGGTCGAGATTGAACCAAAGTATCTCTTGAGAACGAAAATTTCTGCGCCATGGACATTCCTAAAGCACCAACTCTGGAGACCAAGGAGAAGGATTCCATTATTGAGCATGAAAGTTTCTTTTTTGAGACCCTTCACGTTTCATGCTCACTTTTGAAGTCTCCAGAGTTAATCTCGCTTAGTGCCACATGCTTCTACAAGGGCCACAACCATATCTTAGTCCTCGTCTGCAAACTTTTTAAGAGGATGGTTGTAGATGCCTTCGTTTATGGCCGAATACAATAAACGAACAGCCTCAATTCTGCTGCAATAAATGGCGATACACAGTGCACACCATAATATTACACACAGATCTTCAATATGATTTTGAGGCCATACCATCACATCATTCTATGCAAAAATGAGTTAGACATTTCTACGATGTTACGGGTATATTTTAAAAAACATGCAATTGGCTCTGCCAGCCGATGACGGATAGAACAGATGTTTCGCATGCTGCTACAAATTAACAAGCATGGTGTCGGATTATTTAGCTCCGGCAATGCCTAGCAACGTGATCACGTAGATGGATCCAGATGGTAGCACACGAGACAAAAGGATTTATATTGGTTCGGGGCGCGGTGGTGCACGAAACACTACTCCAGTGGTATGACTGCTCTTCTATTCATATACTCAATTATAGGGGTTGTTGCTCCTAGCTACGTAGTAGATTAGAATGGTGGAAGGTCGATCCCGAGCCCGAAATACCTACCCTCCTTTATGTAGGTAGAGGGGTAGGGTTACAGAGAGGGCAATTGGGCTAACAGATTGGATTCCTAGTTTATTATACGAAATGTGCAACAGATTGATCCTAGCTACCATCCAGATATGCCGGTCTTGGCTTGCCTTGATCTCCACGTTGGTTGACCACGTCAGCCCTTGTGGGCCTCCTTTTTGGCGGCTGTTGGGCGGATAGCTTGGCGATGGTCACATATACGGGCGGTGTGGATAGTCCTGCCCCATATATCTAACAGTAGCCCCCGTAATACTTAATGATAAGCTGGCTCATAGCTTTAGCCCTCGCGTACGTCACACACCCCTGCAAGTTCTGTGTACTGTAAGTACTAGTGAGTGTTTCCATCAGGTACCGAGGTCCTGAGCAATGCGACTCGATATTCTCAAGTATTGAGGAGCCAGTATGTTGCCATTCGGGTATCAAGAGCATTTCCCAGGTGCCAAGAATCTTCTTTCGGTACCAAATTAGGCGATGGTACACCGTACATCAGGGAACGTAGCCCCCTGGCCGCTGTGAGCGCCTGGCTTGGGTGGGACACCCTATATCGGTAATCAGGGTTTCCTAGGCATAGCCCTCGGGACGTTGTCAATACCCTGTTCGGGTGGTAGCACCCGACAACCGGAAGCGTGGCCTCCAGGACGTCCGTAGGCGCCATGCTTGGGTGATAACACCACTATATTGGAGAAGTTAGTTTCCAATGTGTTTCGGCACGTATTTAGTGGTTGCGCATCATTAAGTCCTAGTTGTAGAACAAATAATGAGGATATGGTAAATGCACCACCATCGCTCGTGCATGACTATGCCAGTTGATTTTTAAGGCGACCCGATGCGAGTCGTCTATTAACAAACACTAAGGGCGTCACGTTTTTCTTCGAGACCCATTAAGCAATGTGATCTAGAATTTTCAAGAGCCTCATTAGTGGAAGGAGTGAGGTCATTGTCTCGGAGCCCTGAGGCAAATATAACAGCGTCCCGGGCCGGGAACCGTTGTGGGAGAATAATGAACGCGTGAGCAGCTGTCGGCTATTGCGTATGTTACTCTTCGAGCTAATAACGGGTAGAATGAATGAGCATCCGTGTCCTATTGAATAGGGGCAGCCTGACCAGCATGGGCACATCCTAAAACTATTTCTCTAGATTATAGGAGCTCGTACTTTGGTTATAGCCATAGACCAATCAGTTTTCTGGTTTCCAAAAAGGGGCACACATTCGCTGAAAATAAGATACTTCGAGCTCGTCCGGGTATTGGGTGATTTACATGACACCGAGTGTGAGAGGTTTTAGGATCATACTGGTGACCCTCCCGAATACCCCCTGACTCCGGTATGGCAGGGTCGATAATGAACGAGTCATTACTGCTTACACGTGTTGAGGGGGTGAGCCAAGCTGAGTATTGGATCTGAGTGTCAGATCACTCGCCTGCACCGGCTCGGGTGATGGTGCGTCGGGTTTTGGACCATTGGGCCCTACGGCCTCCGCGGTTGCGCGGATGGGTTCCTTCTCAATGAAGCTAAGGCATCAATTTCGGCAGCTCGTTTCCCACGCGCATTTCTCCGAGGTTGTGCCTCTCAGAGATCATGGGGGCGTGGCCTGGCCTTAACTCCCGCTTTTGCTCCAAGAGGCTGGTGGGATTCCATCGACCGTGTGTGTCCCCTACCTATAAAACAGTGGGAGAGAAGGGGAGTTAGTACACCTGCATAGTAGCCTTTGCACGCTCGCCTTCCCTTGTTCGTCACATCCCTTGCCTTCATCAGATCTTGCTCGTCCTCCATGGTCGGAGAGAAGCGTTTGCAGGAGGAATCGGAGGAGGGACCAACCGAGAGGCGCATACCCCCTGTCCTCATGCTTTCCGTCTGGGCTTGTTGGGATTCAGGTGAGGATGGATCTATTGTTGACTTTGTTCTGATAGAGTTTAAAGCGTTTCTTGCTGTAGCGGTTTCTCCTTGGCACGCTCAGTGCCGTGGCCGTATGCCTTGTCGCCGACGAGGAGTCTGATGATGAAGGCCACGACATCCATACTGTGGGAGGAGAGCTGGCCGCGATCGGACCGGGCTCTCCGAGATTGGCCGGCAAACTAGAAGAGGTGACTCATCTGCAGGATGAGTTGGCCTCCTGGGCGCACGGCGGTGCCACCATGATTCTTAGAATGACTTATAATTTGGGATGGAGGGAGTAGTTATTAATTCTACCTTTTACCACTTGCATATTAAGTGCAGCTGAATTGCTATGGTTTTTTTATGGTGAAATCTAGATACCTAGGTTTGGGTTCAAGATATGGGTGCTCGTATTTTTTGAATCTTATTGTAAGATTTAACAATTCTATTTTGTTAGTGGTAGACGACATGCCTAAATAGGGTTGAGTCTTCTTAATATTCATCTAGCACTATTTTGGTAATGGTAGGCGAAGTGCCCTAGTAGGGTGTGAGTCCTCTTAATGTTCATCTATTCTTATATAAGTTTGGGTACATAGAAATACAACATAAAAGAATAGGACCTCTGGATCTGGTGACCCCGGCCTACTCCCCCACTCTGGTGGCTCCCTCCCACGCGGCGACCTCGGCGGCCTCGCCTCCGTCGCGCTCGCCTATCCACCTTGTCGCGCGGCGTCGTGCACCACTAGAGAAACGACCTTTGATCCAGCTCGAAATTTGGCTTTAGTCCCGGTATATTTCGCGTCCGGGACTAGAGAGACCTTTAGTCCCGGTTTGTAGTTCCAACTGGAACTAAAGGTCCCTGCCCAACGGCTACTGCAGCAGGCTTTTGCTGCAGGGACCTTTAGTCCCGGTTGGAGCTACCAACCGGGACTAAAGGTTAACTTTTACTTCCGGTTGGTCCCTCCAACCGGGAGTAAAAGTCTACTCCCGGCTGGAGGCTCCATCCAGAACTAGAAGGACCTTTAGTCCCGATTGCTGTCTTCAACCGGGACTAAAGCTTGCAACGGTAACCGGCAGTCTTTATGTGTGTCGTGTGTGTGGTCGCGGTGTATCTGAATATACTACAGCAGCCAAACTACTGAAGAGTGCCTGCAACCGTACTCCAGTTTGCTACCTCACGTGTGGTACCCTATTCAAATTTAGTCCCGGTGCTCCAGTTTGCAACCGTACAGCAGCCAAACTACTGAAGCATATTGCGTACTCCAGTTTGCAACCGTACAGCAGCCTAGCACAGCCCCCACCGGCACAGCAGCCTAGACCAAATCAATTACTCCCGGCTGGTATTACGAGCCGGGACTAAAGGTATATCTTTAGTCCCGGCTGGTATTACCAGTCGGGACTAAAGGTCTTTTAGTCCCGGACGTTTATAGGGCCTCGATGGGCCGGCCCAGTACGTAATATGCTAGAATTGTTGGCCAGTCCCACCTATTAGCACCACCTCGCTTGCTCAGAAGAGTGAAAGCTAACTTAAAAGCTCAGCTCTCGAACCATGCAGCACGAACTTGAACATGATCTGCTCTATAGGATTGTACCGCTGATCCTTGACTAAAGGTCCTTCGTACTATAGTTTATACAAAATGTTGTACATTATAATCGTACATATATTCTAGCAGCGTAGAATGCGTATTCAAAAACCAAAACGAATCATCAATTAAAAATAGGAAAAAAAGAAAATAGAAATAGAAACAAAAAAAAACCTGGTAGCAGCGTGAAAATAGAAAAAAAAGGAAAATAGAAATAGAAACAAAAAAAAGGTAAAATAACCTTTAGTCCCGGTTGGTATTACCAACCGGGACTAAAGGATGCCGGCCCCGTGGCATGTCAGGAGGCACCTTTAGTCCTGGTTGGTGTTACCCACCGGGACTAAAGGTCCTTCTTTAGTTCCGGTTCCTGACCCGGGACTAAAGGACCCCCTTTAGTCCTGAATGCTTGCTCCCGGGTGGGGAACCGGGACTAGAGGGGGTTCCCCACCGGGAGTAAAGCCCGTCTCTGTACTAGTGGTAGTCGGCGAGCCCATCGGCGGCGTCCCCGAGCCGCGCATGAACGTCGGTGCGGTGCGCGAGCAGAGGGGCAGGGAGGACCTAGAGTGCATCGATGAGGGGCAGCCCCTGTTCTTTTGGCCTTTTAGTCCCTTCTTATCACAATTTGATGGCTAGATGACTAAAAGTCTTTTAGTCCCTTTTATTAAGTCATAGTATTTGGCTCCAAAGTGACTAAAAAAACTAAATTTAGATGACCAAAGTTTAGGAGGCCGAAACCGGACTGAGCGACAGACAAACAGAGAGGCAGCGACGGCAGGTCGAAAAAGCGCAGCGTCGTTAATAACAAATTCTCCTCCCATTGGATCTTGTGTTGCTTTCAGTGTTTTCGCAGTCGGTCGGGCGCACACATAGAGATGATCGATCAGGACGAGGCGTTCTGGGCGCTCTGACCTGACCTGCGGCCAACAGGAAAATGTTGCGCAGCGCAACAGGAAAAATGGACGGATATGGACCAGACCACCAAGGAAAGGGAGAGGTGTGGGTCACCAGATGGATGTTTCGTGGCCAGGTTTCGACGTTTCGTCCAGCTGCCTGGCTGCACCATCCTTAACCCATCCAAAAAAAAAAAAAAAAAAAAAAAAAAAAAAAATCAGTGTCCCAGTCACCCACTACAACCTAAAATTTCAGCTGAACTTGATCGATACAGAGAGTGACATGGAGCTATCATATCAGGAAGAAAGCAGAACGCTCGTTGCCATTCGTTCATAATATATAGCGCATTTATCGCTACGGCAAACAATTCTGCAGACGTTTTTTCCTGATTTATTAATTAATTGAAGACAAAGTAATATAATGGGCCGGCTGGGCTATCAGTAGTACCCCAAGTGTACTATATATTACTGGACACTGCTTTAGATGGTGTGTACAGTACCACTGCAACAACCAATCCTTCACGGGTGTCTCCTTCCCAACTCCCAACTCCAGTGCGCTGCATTATTATTGTGCCCTTCATCTATCTAGTATAGCCATTGGTCCTTATCAATCTGCCACCTCACCTCGATCTCATGATGATGGTAGATAGACGATGACGGGGCAACATTATGAGGATCACATGCATATACGTATGTATGTACGTATGTGGGCAACATTATTGACACGACTGGTGATTCTATTTGCTACTCCATAGGCAGGAGGAGTGTATTTGGTATCTCCTTAGGCGGACGACGACGCAGAGGCAGGAGCGTCGTCGATGAACTCCTTGATGGTGTTGCGGAGCTTATCCGGAGAGGCACCAACAAAGCAGGTCTCCATCGTCTGATTGTACCTGATGAAGACGAAGGTCGGCGTCCCCTCGATGTTGTAGATGGTAGCAACTTCCTGTACATACATGATTTCATTTGGTGAGTGAGTTAATCATGCACCTATGTACATACATATTGGCTAGTATTAATTATTGGGACGATCGACACCGTAGTGCACTGACCTTCAGTTCGTGAATGTCGACCTCGAGGAAGACAGCGGCAGTAGGGTACTCCTTGGCACACTCCACGAACACCGGGGCAATCTCTTGGCAAGGACCGCACGTGGGGGACATGAAGTTGATGATCACCTGATCGATCGATCCAGGAGTAGTATATGTTAGAAAGAATTGTTACCTGGTAACACGAGAACAAGCTAGAACAAGAACTCATCGTACGTTGAACAGACAGCATATATACAGTTTTATCGATCGATCGAGGAAATTAAATAAATTACAGGGAGACAGACCGATGGTGATCGATCGGCCGGCCTTGTTCGTTGTTGAACAGACTACGACAGTACGTACCAGCTTGCCGGCCTCGTTGCCCTTGGCCAACTGGGCGTCGAACTCATCCTTGGCGTGGCACGCGATCACAGCCCCCTCTACAGCCAACTGGCCAAGGAGCAGGGCCTGCGAAGAATCAGTTGCTGCATCCGAATCATCGCTGATCTCACTTATCCGGGGCGATGAGCAACATAAAGATGAGGAGTTCTGCAGAAACATGAAAGATGATGTCCATTAGGAACATGATTTATATTTTGTTTACATCGGCTGGGCACTAACTAGGGCATTCAATGACTAACTGGGCACTACTTTGTTTGCATGTACTTACTCTTTCTGCCGCATCTAGAACATCGCCACAAAGTTCCTCAGTTTCATAATCACCATGAATGCCACCATAGATTACACAACCAAGCACACCATGATGGACCAATATGGCATGGAAGATAACACCGTTCAAGTATATACCAAGGGCACACATGATGTTGTTGTCATGCCCGGATAGAAAAGTGGCCTGTGCACCCGAAGCTGGATAATGAGACAGACAAGCAGCAGCTTAGATCATCACATACGTATAGAGTCATGTCAAGTTACTGGGAAAGAAAACCCGACCCAACCGGCCATTATGCTTACCTCTCATGGCAAGAGCCACCGTCGTGGTGGTCTCGGGTGTTACGAGAGTCAATATCATATCTATCTGAGAACCATTGAAAACAACGTTAACTGCTACAGCTATTGCTTGCTAAATGATGAAATGAGAACCCACACTGACTGACATTTATTACCCATTGTCCATTGTAGATAACACCGACCATTCGAGCGAGCTCAACCCTCGAGCGACAATGGACAGGCTGAGGCAGTTGTACTGATCGCTGCATGGGTAGTACATTAGTAAATAAAATAAAAAAAGGAATTACTTATATATATACGTGTCTGCTGTTAACAACGTACCTGTGGCCTACTGAGGCTGACGGCGGTAGCCACCGTGACCGCCAGGGTTCCAAGCGAGATCTTCTGCAGTATCTCACTCTTCACCCTCGCCAATTTCTTGGCCGTGGATTGCGCCGTGATGAGCTGAAGAACGATGTTCTTCTTCCCACAGCGAATCACCAGCTCCAAAGCCTCCTTCATGCTATCCAGCACGGAACCTAGGGTCCCTGCAACCACTGGGTGCTGCACCATGGCCATGGGGGCGTTTGCTCTCAGCATCTGGACCAGTCCGCAGACGTGGTCTGCCACCTTCGCGATGGCGTTGCACTCTTTGTGGTTCGTTCGGGCAGTGTCAACTGCCTCCTTGATGGCGATACTGACGTCAATGATTTTCATCACGACGTCAGCCATCGCATACGGCCTCCCTGATTTTAGAAAAATTATGAAACTTAGAGCTAGGACGAATTTTACGAATTTTTGGAGATGGAAAGGATTTCTGCTGAAAAACAGAAAAGGGAAAAGATTCAAAGGCGTGGGCTTGGCACCGCCGGTGGGCTGGACGGCTACCTGGGTCTGGTCCAGGCAGTAGAGCAAGGCAGAGGCTTCAGCGGGCCGTAGCCAACCTGGGCCTCGCGCTGCCAGTGCTCCGCCAGAGAAGAGGATCCGGCCCAGGCTGGTGCCGACCCGCTAGCTGTTAGAAGGCCAGGTCTCCTACTGGGCTGGGCTAAGACGGGGGTTGGCTTGGCTTTGGACTGGACCCACGTCCCTGCTGGGCTGGAAACAGAGAGGGAAGGAGGCCTACGGGCTACGGCTTTAGCACATCAGGTGTCCGCGCTGCACGCAGAGACCGCGAGGCCGAAAAGGTGGAGCTTGGCCAAGGGAGGGCTCACTGGGGCATGGCCGAAACACGGCTGTGCGGCATTGCGTAGAGGTGCATCCTCACGTCGGCGAGCGGCCAAGAAGGTCCCGCCTTTGGTCTCCTTGGAACCGGGTGAAGGCAGAGGCCGGTGCGTGTGGGCGCCAGCGCGGTGTGCTCGTCGTGGCTCCACTCGCGAGCAGACGACGGGACGCGGCTCGTGTGGCCGGCGTTCGCGCAACGGCGTGCTGAAGCACGTACGGCTGCGCGACACCGTACCGCGTGCAGGTGCGCGTGGGGCACGGGGAAGACGGCGGCTCGACCGGGCTTGTGTGCAGTTTCGGCGTGTCCACGCGGGTACACGCAGAGGGAGAAGACAGAAGAGGGCTAGCAAGGTTCATGGCCGCGGTGTCTCGGCCGTGCGTGTTTGTGCTTGCAGGTCCGAGCGCCCAAGAGCGCGTGGCTTCTTCACAAAACCTTCTATTACAGCAATCAAGTGCAAAACCATAATAATCAAGCTTCGTCAAATATACTAACAACAACCTTTAATGTTTTGTTCATATATACATGATATATGAACAAGCATAATATTTAATGTTTCAGAGTATTTATATATATTGGAGGAAACATAATAGAGTACTACTTTATGCATAATATTTAATGTTTCAGAATGGACAAGCAAAGAATGTTTCACATCACATTCTATTTCAGCAATCAAGTGCAAAACCATAATCAAGCTTCGTGAAATATACTAACAACAACCTTTTTTTCAACGCACGGGTTCATGGACTAGTTAAATACTAATAAAGATTCTTCAAAGACGAAGCGCATGCAGTAGTGTAGTAGGAAATGAACTTAAGATGATGTACGCAACAGTACAAGCAGAGCAAGAGAGGCGGCGACGTACTTACTGGCCGGGATCGGTGGTGGAGATCGAGTAGACGGTGGCGGCAGTCGGCGCCGCCCTGTGGACCGCACGCGAAGTCGATCGCCGGCCTTCTGAAGCACCGCTCTCGGCTGGTCCGAACGGCACACCGACTAGCTGGCTCGATCTCGGGACGTCGTCGCGGGTCGCGGATGCCGGTCGCGTCTCGTGTCGCCGCTAGGACAAAGGAAGAACGAGCAAGGGGGAGATAAGTTGTGATGGGTAGACGAAGATCACGCGGGAGTTAGCAGAGGCAATAATAACCCTGTGGCAAACCTTGTAAAGGAGTTCAACCGTGGCAGCTACGAGAAACGTACAGTGAGAGCTCCCCTGTCGAGTGGAAACAGAAACAGCGGGAACCTTTTCAGCCTCTTCCTTCCTCCCCTGCGCAACCGAAACAACAGATGCAATCAAATCAAAGTGAGTTTTTTTTTTTTTAAATAGTCAATAATTTTTGTGTGCGCGTGAGCTGGTGGATCGTATGCTGGCCGGGATAAAGAAAGCTTGCGGCCAACTCATTATCTCGTATGCATGCATCAAGCGTGGTCCAGTGTAGGGGCAACAGCTGAAGCTTAGCAATCGGAGCTAAGACTAGGCGATTAGTCCGTCCAGTGGTTGACAGACAGTTTGCGGATGAGGAGGGAGAAGAAAAAGGGGCTCGATCACCTCTTGAGGCGTGCTGGTGCTAGCTAGTATGTTTGTGATGAACATCTAGAGCTACTTTATGATACTACTTGGAAGAAACAGCTATCTGTATATGTATGTTTGTGATGTTCCTAGCTACTTGCTTCACAATTTGTGACGAACATGCATCTAGCTACTGTTTAATTGGACTGGAATAAACAAAATTTGTGATGAACATGCATGTAACTACTACTACTTTTTGCATATTTTATGTCTGGAACGAACCTGGGATGGGAGGCAGAAACAGTGAGATGGAGCTCCACTCCACGTCCGTACCAGAGATTAACCTCTAGTTCTTCAACCAACCTGGGATGGGAACCAACAGGATTTGTTTATACGTACACATAGGAAACAAACATTGACAAGGATTTCGTTGAAGAGCTAAGGGAGAAGAAAAAGGGGCTCACCTTTTCCCTGAGTGTCGAGTTGGTGCTCTCGGATTCCTGGAATCCACCGATCGAGCAGGTGCCTCAGATCTGGAGAGCAATCAAAGCCAGCAGCAAGGATTAGTTGGACTGGCGGCTGCTCTCCGGGATCACGCTAAGAAGCTGGATAAAAAATGAGTTGTCCTTCCCCACCAATATCGTCAGGTGCGTTAGTTATTACCTGAAGCCCCCCCACAAGAAGTCAAGGAAGCCTATATCGCGATCGACGTACTTGCCGAAACTGCTCTGCACCACGTCGACGATCACCGCGGCTGCCGCTTTGCTGCCGCTGGCTTGAGGATGATCGAGAGGGCGGCGATAAGGGGTGTCGGGGCTTGACGACGTCGAAGCGGCTCCGCCTTGCTGCACGGTTCGACGAGGCGACGTCGTGGTGATGACGCTGCTCCCGTCGGCGAGGCGGACCCGGCTGCTCCTCGGCGTCGTGCTGGATCCGCCTCGCCGGAGTAATGGATCAGAGTCGAAAGGGAGGAGCAGAGTCGAGGACCAGTACTTGCTGGTCTTGCTGGATCAAAGCAGCGAGGTGGCGAAGGGAGGGAGGCGACAGAGCGCAGTAATGGGGACTGGACTGCGACGGAGGAAGAAGAGCTGGGCAAGATGGCAGAGAGCCGATAAATAAAGCGGAGGAGAAGGCGATGGCCGGCCGGCCGGGCAAGCAAGCGAAAACGCGTGCCACGTGCCGAGCGCCTGAAGAATCTAGCTGGACGGTGCCATGCTAATGCTTTGCTTCACAGTGAGATCGAGTGAAGTCAAGCCAGCGTACGTGGCTATATAGCTGGTGTGCTGGTCTATTCATTCTTAACAGGTCATTGGCCATGCATTTCGTCACTCATCAGAGAACCTAAGACAAGGTTACCCACATCTGTGGCCATATCAAGACTCGATCCAAGGCTTGAGACATCTCGATCTACTAGTTGCTTAGTTACCAAGACAAGCTTTTATTTTACTGGCTTTAGTTGCAAAAGTAGCGTTACCGGTAGAGCTGAAAATATTCGATTCCTTGTACGGTATTTTGATGGTAGAGCTGAAAATCACAGGTGAAAAGAAAAACTAAAGTACGTGAAGACTAATTTTACGGTATATTTTGCTGGCTCGCTCCTAATTTTGTACGAAAATTCTATTTCAGGATGGAGTGTGTAGCTTTTTTGGGGGGAACTTTTGCTATGTTTTTATTTTTCACATTGAAAGCCTTGCTGTGTGGAATACTAGTGTATTATATTAAATAGTTAGCGCAGAATTGTTAAGTATCCTCACTTGCACTGTACTACGTGGCTAGCATGAGCATGAGAGTGTATGTTGTTATTACTCTTCTCCCACTATTAATTTTGAACGGGGGTTTAAGGAGGGCGGGAAGAGTAATATGGAACGCTTTGGATATGGAACGCTTTGGATGGTAGTATGAGGCATGTGGCCGGAGTGGGCCACTGGGAAGGGCAGCAACACAAAAAGTGCCTATCTATACAAAGTTTTAGAAACTTGCCAGAATTGATTTCCTACTCTACTTGGCGCAAAGCGGAAGCGGAAGAATCCAAACCCACCAACCTGACCAGCAACGCTTGGTTGCGGTGTGGTGTGGACTCAATTCCCACTCCGACACCGAGAGCAGCAACGTACGTACGTAACAACGCTGTTAGTCACTCTCAGACAGATATCTTTGTGAGATATCTGTCTGAGATGTTCAAGACGGCCCTCCGCGACCACCGGCCGGATCGAGTTGGCGCTACCAACACTACTGGACGCCGCTACCGCCGAAGCCAAGCTGCAACACGCACCCTGTGATGGCCATGAACTCATGGAACGCCACGGCTTTCCGTTCCCGGCGGTGGGGGCGACGGCGACGTGTGTGCCAACAACCCCCGGACGCGTACGTGCCGCGCATATATCCCGTTGCACGTACGGCGACTCCACGGCCGGTTGGCTCGCTTTCACGAGTCCACGACAAACTGAAGTAATACAACGTGTGCTTGCGCGCTTTTCACATGATGATCGGCATGGATCGATGCATGGGCATACGAATCCTTTTTAATTAATCTGCAACGACGGAACACGTACAGCTACAAGTTCTTTTTGGACAATTGAAAGACTTTTGCGATCCATGCTTTAATTTGTTCGAAATAAACATACAGTTTCAAGGGAGGTGTTCCGTTCCTCTTCTGTGTCCGCAGGCTAGCTCAGCAGCATCTCCTATCCGCGCATGGGTCATGGCACGCGTATATTGATATAATATCAATGGTGGTGCTCTACGCGAGCCATCTCATCAGATAAATAACAGAAGCACCAGCACTCGGACGACGTCCGCGGCTGCTCCGCTCCGTCCGCTTGGATAAGCGTGCTGCTCGCACCAGCTCTGTTCCCCGCGCTCGTATTTGAACCGCCCCGCTTTAGATCCGCTGACCACGCTGCTCGGATGACTCGCCTCCACCTCTTCCACACCGGCGTGGCGCCCATCTCTTCAAGGCCGCCCGGAAGACTCGCCCGCACCTCTTCCACAACAGCACCGCGATGCCTGTGCCTCCTTCCCACACCGCCAACGGCGGCCTGCGCCTCCTCCACGCGTCGGTGGTAGCGGCTTGACCCTGCCCGTCCTCATGGACACCAACGCCGACGGTCTGCACTTGCAACATGAAAACACTCGAATGCAACATACATTTGAAACAGGTGAAACATTTAAGACATACGCTTGCAACATGTGTATGAAACATATGCAACATCTAGACAAAACAATTACAACATGAAGAAACTCTTACTGAAATATAAGACTGAAATCACTGAAACATTTGGAACGTACTTGATGTAGACAAGGCCCGATCTTCCGAAAGGTATGATAGCGTCGATTAGTGGAGACTCGACGTTTACGATCTAGGCTTCGAATCAAGACTGATTCGGACCCCCGCAACCATTACACCACTCCTCCGTTGGTTATCAACCACGCGAACGCGATTGACCTCGCCGAGAAGGTTAATCGCCACAGGCGAACAAGATAAAAAACAGGGGCCCTGGTTCACAGCAAGCGGCCTTGGCGACGCAGTTGCAGCAAAACGACGTCTGTTTCACGAGGAAATGAAGAACTAAACAAAACCCAAACCCTAAGGAAAGCGACGACTGCTAATTATAGAGTCTTGGGCGTCACCCCCCTGGACGCGCCCCTAATGGGCCTAAACATGATACACGGTCCAACAGACCAAAAGACGGCGTCGCAGCACTCTGGCAGATTCTGGACGTTGACTTGTTTCGACGATTCCCGTTGATTCCGAAGAGCTTTTGACGTGAGACCACTTGCATTGGCTTCCTTATCGAATTAGCTTTCCATCCACATGTGGATCGTCGAAAACGGAGCCCGGACGCGACCATGTGACCAGTTTTATTATAGACTGGTCCTGGAACCCGAGATGTGCTCCAACTTCAGTTGGACTGGGCCTCCACCATGAGAAAGATGAATTGGACGCCCATGATGGACCTCCTCCTCTCCTTGCCTTGTATGTGACGGAGTGATGTCCTTATCAGTACTGTTGTAACATATGTGTGAAAACATATGCAACATCTAGATAAAAAATGATACATACGTCTAGAAATAGATTAAATATTTTGAACAAATGTTTGCAGCATGCTTCTAAAACACTTACAACATATGCAACATATGCAACATCCTCCGATTTACTTTTGCAATATCCATAAGAAACAACTGCAACATACCTTTGAAACAACTTAAACACGTGAAATATACATTTACAAAATAGGGTAGTGGAAGCTTGGGCCGGTCGATTCCCGTTGTTGAGGTCGGAGCCGGGCACATGATTTCAACATAGAAATCAAAATGTTGAAATGGTTACTAGCTCTTTTTTTTAAAAAAAAAAGTGTTCTCACTTGCGCACAGTACAGTACTTGCAAGTTGCAACGGTCAATCCATCTCTGCGTGCTCGTGAGTGTGGACTTCATTGGGAGAATGCTGAACAATCGATGCTGATTTGGCAGCTGGAAAGCAAGCACACGACACACGAGTCCACCATGCTGATTTGGTACTCCTAAGTCCCAACCTAGTTGTTGAGTGAGTTTTGCGTGGACTTTGCTTTGCTAGGTGAGCCAAACCTTACCAACCCTGGGGGCAAGCTATTTTCGCTCGCATGTTACAGCGTAAATCACAAGCCCCGAGGTGATACACAGCAACGGAACCAAATAAGATGTTTGCTTCAATTTTCTAGCTCGATAAGATCATTTGAGATTCAAAGACGGAACCAAATGTGTCCTAGATAATTTCCATGGCCATTAACTATTGTGCCGACTAAGTAAAATGCCGATGAGATATTATTTTTGTTAATAAAGAGAGAAAATAAAATGGTTTCTAACACACACACACACACACACACACATATATATATAGACACACACACACACAAAAAAAAACAAGGTATGAGAAAGACGACATTTGACTAGACAAATTTGAGGAAACTATCCATAAAAATGTGTTTTCTATGCGGTGAATGACTTAGCAAGTATATAAATCATTTCATAATTTAGACTCCTCCAATGTATTCAAACAATATAGAATATAGATTAAACTTTAGTCAGCTAACAATTGAATATAGTAACTATTGGACTAACTAGAGTGATTCTAGTATATCCAAATAGTTTCTAGTACCTACTCTGTTCCGAAATATATGCCATTTGTCTGACATCACCAAGTCAATTGTTTTAGATTTTTTTTTTAAAAAAAATATGTCATGCGTTACGTGCTCCTGGTCACGCTGTTGCATGCATGTTGCACGCGTGCATGGACCCCGGGGACTCTACATACTCTTTTTTGGTTGTAAAAAGGATTTGCATACGTATTATGTCCTACTACTAATGACGTTTGCTAAAACTTGTAGAGTTAAAGCAAATCTTAGCTCGAGTAAATATAGGCGAGGTGGCAAAAATCATTCTCTCAAAAGACGTAATCAATTTCAAAACCATGCACAACGTGAAGTATAGCACGTACTATACCGTAAGTAATATATGCTGCTAGCTGCACTTTGTAGTTTATCTCCATGCATGTTTAAACTTGAGATTTATTTTTCTTGGCCCTGAAGTGGGTTTGACTTACTTTCTTGACCTGAACTTACCTATTTGGCCAAAAAGTTAACTTTAGTTACTTATGTGGCCCTTCCACTAGTTTGAGGACTTAACGGTTTATGTCAAGGTTGCAATGACGATTTGGCCCTGACTGAAAAATGATTTAGGGCAGCTCAGTTCGTCAGTGTTTAGTTTTGAGGAATGTTTTCAAACCATGTAAAATATTTCTTAAAATTTAACAAAGGCAAGCTAAACTCTGCCTGATTCATTTTTCACCCAGGGCCAAAATCGTCATTTGACTTGATAGAAAAAGAAGAAAAGAAAAGTAACCGATCTATGTCCAGCCAAAGTGTAAGGATCCAAATCCAATCCACCAACCGGCCGGCAGACATAGACAGATAGTGGAGCAGGAGGTACACGTCCTGTCCGGTCATACTCCAATATATATCGTTTTCTTCCCCTCCGACCGTACCAAAGCTAGCTCCTTTTGACGGCAGATTTCTTTCAGATTTATTGCCGTTATATGAATTCTGATGGGTGGCGTGCTGGACGCTTGTCATTATTATACTATTACGATAACGATATGATATATGATGGGGCATATTTTCACCGGTGAGTGCACGATTACTAGCTGATCGACTAACTTACTCCTATTTCTGTTTTGTTCCTTTAAAAAAAATTACTCGAATTTCTTAACTTAGTATTCTCCGTAAAAAAAGTAAAGTCATATTTTATTTTACTTAAATATACAAGTAGATCGGGATGTTGCAAAAATTCCGATGGGCGCCACGACCCTCCCTCGCGTCCCACCGGATCTGGACGGCGGGCTCGAGCAAGCCACTGACCCTCCCCTACCTCGGCCGGCGGCACCCTCCCCAGATCGGCAGTGTCTCCTCTCCCTTGGCCGACGGCAGGCATGGCGGGGGCGGGCGGGTGCGCACCATGCAGCGCCGCGCCGATCCATCTCGCCCGTCGCAGAAGGGGAAGCAGGGGAGGCCTACGCCTGCGCTTGGCACCCATCCATCTCGCGCCATCGGCAGGAAGGGGAGGCCTGCGCCACCGCAGTTCCCCACCAGGTAGGTCATGGTTGCGTGGCGATGCTGTGTTTCAAGTGTTTCAGGACGTTTTTCAGACATGTTGCAAGCCTATGTTTCAAGTGTTTCAGTTGTTTCAGATGTATGTTTCAATTGTTTTATGCGAATGTTGCAAAAATAGATCGAGATATTGCAATATGTTGTAATGGTTGTACACGTATGTTACAAGCGTCTATCCCCAATGTTTCATATGTTTTTTGTACATATATGTGTCAAGTGTTTCAGACGCATGTCTCAAGTGTTTCATCTGTCTTCTTTTGTATGTTGCAAGTGTTGCATCTGGATGTTTCAAAAGTATATCGGGATGTTGCACATGTTGCAATGATGTTTCAACTGAATGTTGCAAATGTTTCATCTGTTTTTTACGTATGTTGCAAATGTTTCATCTGGATGTTGCAAACGTAGATCTGGTGTTCGGATGTTATAATGGGACCCACCTGTCATAGTCACCTGCTTGCACTTGTTGCGCCCACGTGCATACGTGCGGGACGAAATAAGGAGAGCTTCCATTTTCCTTGTTCTGTAACTCGAATATTTCTTGTGCATCAACCGGAAAAGGCGTACTGCAGTTCAAAAAAAAAATTGGATGATGTAAGCCGCCGCGCTATGGAGATCCGAGCGCCTACAGATCTGTGCACTGCTGCACCAGGAGGCGGTGTGGCACCACGCCGATCCAAAGGCGATTTAATTTGGTGTGTTCCGATCCCGGCTGATGATAGTCTTGTAGACTTGTGCTACTAACTGATCGGTAGTAGTAGCTCACGAGGTAGGGTGCTCGGCGGCCGCACGCATGTGCTTGCGTGCTCTGTCCACCACCACTTTGCCTACCGGCCGGGCTCCAGACGATGACTCAATCAAAAAGCACGAGTCAATGTAAGTAAATGCAACACCACGATCTCATCTGAACGGGAAGGGTCAGTACACTCACTGACTGATCGGCATTTGATCATGCACTAATTAATATTGTAAGATATACATGATCGATCTTCACTGCTGGCAAAATAAGAAAATTCTTCTAAAATTATCAGTACAAGGTTTATAATAAAATTAAAGCAAAAACTTGGAATTATTGGAGTACTAGACGAAACGTGTCACTATTAATTATGTACATGGTATATACACAGAGAAAAAAAGGTGAGATAATCTCCTGACCAAACACACCAAATATACTTCTGGAAGCTCTTTACACCTCAGATCAGATCAGATCAGATCAGATCTTGTTTTGAGCAAGACTTTACACCTATCAGGTTCAATTCACCGTAGTCCGTGGTCCGTGGAGGTGGTGGCGTGGGAATCTTATTGGGAGTTGTTGCCGCCGCTGGGCATGTGGCTTGTGGAGCTATATCTGCTATTTTCAGCTAAAAACAGGCAGGAGCGCGGCGGAGGCCCGAGGTAGCCGTGGCGTGAAGGGAATGTGTACACATGCAGCCACACAGGCCGCGCGCGCTCTCTTCACTTTTTAGCACTTTCTAACTAATTGGTACGGTGGCCAATGGACGGTGGAGGTAAATGGCATCTTCTTAATTTGCGTGGCCTGTCTCTGGCCGGCCAAGTACACCACGGATGGAGCATCCTACAAATCTAAATCGCTAGGACCAGTACTGTGCTGTGCATCAAAACTGGGTCGACCCAAATAAATGAAGAGTTAGTTAACCTAAGCATTTTATTAGTTTGTAGAATAATGTGGAGAGGCACACTACAATTAGTGCACACGAGAGAACAAAAGGGCCACGCCCCCTGATGCAAGACGCTGGTTCGCGTCTGTCCATGGGTGTGCATGTCCAGCTTGTGTCACCAATCAAGGTGCCGGGGCATATCCTATCCACTCCGCCAATTGTCTAATCAAATAAGAAAATGTCATCCTTTTGTGCAAAGTTGATCAAGGAAAGAAATTCATGGCGAGAGCGCTCTTTTTTTTTTAGAAGGATCTATATGAGTCCCGCATTCTTTTAGAAGGAACTCCAGGTGGGGACGATGAGTCTCCACCTAATATATTGACCACAAATACAGCTAAACTGGAGGTGGAGGACAGTATAGCCCTTGCACAATGTGCCTACATAGAGTGTTACACTAAAAGATAGGAGAAAGGGGAAGATTACTCTTCTTTCACTATTGTTTCTACCCTATTAATTCACCATCTTTTTCTTTGCTACATCCATACCAAAAAACGTCCTCCACTGAGAAGCCCACCATCCACCCACTCAGATAAACAACATCTTTAAAATGGACTGTCCAGATTTATTCTAAGCCTTCTCTATTTACTCACTCAAGTCCAAGGGCCAAGATCACGTGTGTCAATTCAACGTCCTCAGCCAGTCGCGCCGGCGCCCAACGAAAGCCCGAAGACGCGTGCCACCGCTAATCACGCATGCGACCGCGACTCACGTGGAGACTAACACGCCCGATCGCCCGTTGCTCCCAATGGCGGCGCACACGCTCGCCTCCCTGCGGCGCCACACTCACCGCTATTCACTGCGCTGATCGCGCATGGCCGCCCGAGCATTCCCGTCGATATCACCTGGATCGCTTTTGGGCCAGCCCCCCGAACCCTAATCGAAAGATTTGATTTACTGTAACATTTTCATGACTTTGGGGTGTAGACATTCCAAATAAATAAAACATCACATATAGGTTTTGTTAAGCAGACCGAGCACACACATGTAACATAAACATGCAGTTTTGTAATTCTTCATCAATTCTACGTACACATCACTAACCTAACAAAGTTTGTGCTATATATCGTAGCATTAGATATCGAATTACAGTAGTTCACGGCAGAAGGGGTCGTCAACTTTTGCGACTGGGTTTTGCATTAATTTGTTCAAAATAAACATACAGTTTCAAACTTTTGAACATCATCAGATGCTCAACTTTAATTAAGTGGAGTGGGGGACAAAAAGGGCGGGGTGGGGACCACGAGAGTGACAGGGGCCTTACCTTGTTTATTTCCTTTCTCTTCTGGGTCAGTAGGCTAGCTCAGCAGCATCATATCTTCGAGTCATGAATCAATCATGACAATCAATTCAATACGAAAAATGCCCAAAGTCACCCCCCAAATAAGGAAAAAAAACAAAAACAAAAAACACAGCGATCCTAAGAACAATAATCTAGGAAAAGGAACATGAAACAGACAACTCAAATGGGCTAACATGATGATGGCTTTTTTCGCCCTGTGGTCAAAGACTGGGGACGTGTCGTACTCGTTGAGCTAGCTTGCATGCATGCAGATGTGATGTCGTAGTCCACCAAAACCGGGATGCATGACGCACGCACACGCCATGCAAGCAGCAACACGAATATGCACAGCGCAACGGTGGTGGTCTGGTGGACGGTGGTGGTCGAGTTGACGATATTTTGATGATGAGCAGGTAGAAAGACAGGGGAAATCAACGTACGTAGTATTGATGAAAACTTTAGTAATTTTTTTTTAAACTAACAGAACAAGCAGTTTTGAAACTAGCACACTAGTATATTTAAGTAACGTAAAGCATGACTTACTTTTTTACGGAGAATATTAAGTTAAGAAATTGAAGTAAGTTTTTTTTTTAAACAAAACAGAAATATATATCATATATATATCATAAAAGCATAATGACAATATGAAAAACATTTCAATGCAACATACGTCTGAAAGTAGATGAAACATTTGAAACACATACTTGCAATATGCGTGTGAAACACATGAAATATCCAGATTTACAACTTGTAACATAAAACCACTTGCTGCAACGTAAGACTAAAACAGCTGAAATATTTGGAACATACTGTCGCAACATATGTGTGAAACATATGCAACATCCAGATAAAAAAGGATTGCGGCAAACATCAGGAAACGGATGAAACATTTTGAACAAACGCTTGCAACATGCCTCTGAAATATTTGCAACATCCCCCGATCTACTTTTGCAACATCAAGATAAAATAATTACAACATACGTCTGAAATACTTGAAACATACATCTGCAACATAGAAGAGGGAAGGTCGGGCCAGTCGATTATGGCCATCGGGGTGGGAGCCGCCGGCGAGCCAGCGGTGCGCGAGCACCACCAGCACCGCCTAGGCTCGTGGGTGCCCTTGGCTCGGCCAAGGAAGACATAAGGCGCCACGGCCACGTGTGCCCAAGAGGCCATGGCGGGGTCAGCGGCACGCCCAATGGTGATGGCGATGGACAAACGGCGAGGGATGGAGCGACGCAGGTGACTAACACGGAGGTGAGAGCAGCGTAGGGAGCGAGGGCGCGTGGCATGGCCGGCGACAGGGGGAAGGGCACGGTGCAACTTGTTGCAAAAATCTTAGCTGTTGAATTAGTGATCCTAACGCGGAATGCTCGCATGCTTTGCCGAGCGCAACTTGTTGAGTCTCGGCTTGCATTGGATCATCTTTAATTAATTTCGCAAAATGGAACACACACTTTTGCAAAGATGTATGCGGTGGTTGCATTGCGTGTGGCGCTTGCGCTTGCTTCACGAAATCAAATCACGAGCTGAATGTTGGCACGAGTCGCCACATCACCCACCAAACCAGGCCCTTTGTTCTGGATAGCGCTCACTACCCCAAATATGGACATCACTGTTGGTTCATGGCTCAAGCCGGCTATGTTGGCCGAGCCATCACTGCCGACTGGTGGCTCAAATCGATATTGTAGGCTCAATTAACACTGCTGGCTCGGGTTTCAAGCCGACAGTGATGGGTCAACCATCACTGCTGGTTTTGTGCTAACCGACACTGATTTTTTTCCGCATTTCACTGTTTTATAATTTATTGTTACAGTTCAAATATGAAGCTCTCAATCCCTTAAAATAAAAAAGAAATTACAATAGTCTGTCGAGCCGCTCTGGCCCGTACTGCGCCTTATACTTGGACTGTGCAATGGAGAAAAGAATATGTTATTAGGTTCACTTACACATTAAGCACTTCGACTAGGGGATCGAGCAAAGAAAGTGGCTTTTTCTTCGAGTCCCACACATTGATATGATTTCTTTTAATATTGACAACAATGAAGACGAAATGGTTGCTACAATCATAAAACCCTAGTTAACGAAGAATCGTAACTACAAAAAACAAGCATAAAAATAAGAGCAAAGAACACATACTCGCAGTTATAGGCTAGAAGTATTTCGGTTTTATTACTCATCTTGAAATTTTTGAAAATGCTAGTCATTGTTTCCGTCATATCTTCCACTTTATTTCCATACATGCTGACGCATGTTCTCTCGTTGACTAGCTCAGGGTCCAGGAAAGACATATGGGCGTACTTTGTTTTCAAGCAATGTTTTGCTACACACATGCATAATTCATGGGGAATGTGCAGTCGTTAACTATTTGTGTATCAAGACAGTAGTTAATTATCATATAACTAGAGTAGGGTATTACATAGTCCATAGCGTCAACATTTGTGTATCGAGATCGCGTCTCTGGAATAGCTAAAACAAGTGATCCCAACCGACAAAATGCTTCTCTTCATTAGGATAATGGAAAACATGCGGCGGGCGGATAATATATTCGAAACCCACCTGCCCCGTCTCAAGTGCTTGGGCCATGTAATAATCATGCAAGTCACGCATATATGTTGTCAAATTTTTATACTCCTTCTTGTCTACCAAGAAATTGCCTCTTTGAAACTGCATTGCAGGTTTTGTCGTCTCATATATTAGTGAATCATAATAGATGTTTGCGGCATCATCACTGCTTAATCTAGGGTTGTCTTCAACAATTTTGTTTATCTTCCTTTGATCTTCATGGTGTATTTCTTCGACTCTTAATTGATTGTGCTTACTCTCTGTTTGCCTATTGAATTCGGACTACACCCTCCACTTAGGCATTGAGGCAAATAGATTCCAGAATCTAACTTTGTCTACCTTAGAGGCTACTTTTGGCTTTTGTTAGGTTCATCAAGTTTGTAACGCTGCCACTCATCGTCCTTTTGTTTTTTTGTTGGTCCACTTTGGGAGCATTAGAGACCGAATCCGAGGACCTTTTCTGCGACTGCGAGGATGCCTTAGATCTTGTTTTGGGCTGTTGTGGAGGAGGTGGAGGACGAGAATTATGTTTTCTTGGGGGTGATGACCAGCAAGGAGGAGGAGGAGGAGTCTTCTCTTTTCTTGGGGCTGATGAAGATGGAGGACGAGGAGGAAGAGAAGGAGACTTTTGTCTTCTTGGGGGTGATGGCAAGGAACCAAGGAAGGTAGTGTGATCTCCTCTGTTGGAAGATGGTGAGTGATCATCTCTGGGTGGCGAAGATTTGCCATCGTCCTCATCATCATCCGAAGACAACTGGTGATCAAGCTTAATGAAGTGCTTGCGCCAGGCCACATGAGCACCCTTGTTCTAAAAAGGCATTGTCTGTCTTCCTATGGGGGTAATCAATGTGCATCTTGTTATACTTCTTATCAAGTATAGTATCAATGCTGACGTGGGCATACCCCGTTGGAATTAGGCAGCCACTAATGGTCCCGTCTCCCGTAGGCCAGGCCTGGTCGATCGCCACCTTATCAATTGTCCAATGCTAACGGATGTACAGCCTGACATTGATGGGTTCAGTGATGTTGTCCACCGGATGAGGCGCATTTGCCTCTTCATCATTGAGCAGGGTCGATCCACAGCTGCTGCGACCCCTGAACTGTGGGCTAAAGCTAGTCAGAAGAGGTTCTTGTTGTACTACTGATCCTATGGACGCCATAAGTACATTGACTTTTTCTTGAACCCTCTCATCAATTTGTTTTTTGAATTTGTCTTCCATCTCTTTTAGAACCCTAATATACTCTGCCTCTTGTGCCGGTCTACCCCTCGAGCGGCTCCAATAACTGGAAGATTCTTCCTCGAATGCTATTTTTCAAGGAACAAGACCAGCTTCTCTAGTGCGACTAGGGTGGTCCTTGTTTCCGAGTGCTCGGGTGAGCACATTATTCTCCCTATTAGTATTGAGGGTCCCTTTCCTAACCTCATCATTTACCTCAGAGATCCTCTGGACGAGGTGCTCATGGCTGGATTTGTGGAGCTAAAGCTCCCATCCGGGCCATGGTGTACCCCCCTAACCATACAGAAATATATCGATCTAGGCTCCCAATTGGTAGTCTCAGGCTCAATGCCAAGGCGTTCCACCTCCTTAAGTTCCCTTTGAAATACATCCATCTTACTAGCGTAGCCACGAGGGCCAAGTTTATGAGGATTCATCGCTTTAAGCGTGTTCTCCTTATTCTTCCCGCTCTGTTCCAAGTACTCCTCGGATTGCCTGTATTGCTTGAATTCCTACCAGAAGTCCTTCTACTTGGTGTACTCTCCACCACTTCAATTTGGCTCTTTATCCTCGAGGATAAATTTCTTGTATAATGTCCCCTTGAAAGTCTTGAAGCATGTCCCCATGATTTCTTTTGCTTTTTTCTTGACTTGCTCCTTGTCATAGTCTCGTGGAAAAGTGAAATACTATGGGATCCATTTCTCCCATATGTCATCCTTCTCACTTTCGGGAACCCTCCACGGGTCAACATCTTTCCCAATCCACTTCCTATACTTAATTGGGATGTAGTCCCTTACAAGTGTCCCGATGACAATCTTGTATTTGGCCACAGCTTTTTTAGGTGCGAGCGGCTCACCGACTTGGTCAAACTCAGTAATGTGCCAGCGTGCATTCCTACCAGTAGGAAGCTATGACATGCCTTGCTTAGTTCTGGTCTTGCTGCTACCCGAACCATCTGGCTGCTCGATCGGCTCAACCTCTTGCTGGAGACACCAAGTAAGCTAATAGACTCTCAATTAATTAGCGTGTGTGGTTACCTAGTCACATGATACCTACCTGGTCATCTTGGTCACCTTGATCCAGCTCGAGAAGAGTGCTAGGGGTCCATGGTACCTCGTTCTCACCATCCTGATTGTTACCACCACCGTTTGTCGGATCATGCTGCTCACCCGTCCCATCGATATCAGCAGCTTCTTGTTGCCTATTAGTTCTTGGACGATGGGTCAACGGGCGACGATGAGTCATGGCTGTGACATGATCATGGCCAGTTTTGGTTGCGTACAACTACTAGTAGCATTTGTGCATATATATATTACCCAACTAATAGAGATTTAATGCAAAGTAATAAGTCCAAATACTATTCTCCTAGAACAAATTCATTGTTTGATTGGCTGCATGCAACAAAGTCCACCTACTATTCTATGAAACTTAGCCTACATCAACTTTCAAATAAGAAAAGTAATGACCTTAGCCATAAATAAAAGCATGACATCTTTCCAAGACCAAGGAGCAATTCTCCTAATCTTCATATCTCCGACGGGTGGCTTCTCTTCAATCTTCAGTGTCGGCTGATGGCCATGGTTTGCACTTCTTGCACCATAGTACGCCCTCAAAGCTTTAGCTTCTATGTTGTATTTTTTGTACAAATTCCCTGAGTAGCGATTGACTTGAGCATAGCAATCTTCCTAGGTAAGGTAGATCCCAGGCACCCGACCAACATGCACTACATACCATGCCATGGTTGCCTATACATTTAACCAAATTAGTTTCATAATGCTATGTCCACAACTTTGTTATTTACACCTAGAGCTGATTCAAAGGTTAACAAGGTTGAAAACACTAACAAGCAGATCTACACAAACTAGGACAGAAAACTGATATGAAATTCAGAATGGCATAACTAGAGTTCTAATCATCCAACAAACATGATTCTTAACTTTATAGAAAGCTTAATAAGTCATTTATAACTTTCTTATTATCATATTAAGATAGTTCTATAGCTAACAAGGTTTGGATAGAATCTCTGTCTAGACTTGGATAGAATCTGCCATTCCAACTCGGACAGCTAGAACTTGAGTTCTAGACCACCAAAAATGGTATTCTTGGACATTTTGGAAAGATTAACAAAATCACTAAAACTCTTATATTATCATGAATACATGATTCCATGCTTAAATAGGCTAAACAATACAATCATTCAGATATGTTCAGAGCACATGCAAAAGCTGACAGCAAACTTGTAAAATCTATAACTCCTAAACCATCAGGCCTAAAATCATAAAATTATAGAACAGGCAAGATAAGGTAATTATCTACCACTTTGGTATTCAACATATCTACAGAAAACATTATATAGGCCATGAAATCATCACCACACTGCAAACTGCTCTAGCAGCCAGAACAGCATAGATACAACTAAATGCATTTATCATTTATGTTGTTAACAACTAACATTTTGTTGCTATATATGCAGCTTCTAATCATAACCAAGCAATCACATTACTTAGCACCAATTATTAGAAGTATTACATGGCATAAACACACCAACGGGGGTGAGGGCGGTGGCGGTGCTCCGGCAACGTCGAGGAAGACGAGGGTGCTGGCGTGGCTGATGACGTCGGCCATGGCAAGGATGGTGGCGATGGCGTTCCTCGCTGCCAGCGACGGAGACAAGAGGCCGCGCTACACGAAAAAGAAGGATGCTACCCTCACGGGCATTCCATCGAATAGAGGAGGGGCAGTGAGGCCGGCACGCACCTTGTAGCGTGGAGAAGCCCCTTTCCGCGCGCTCCTAAGATCCTCGAATGGCCAGCGTGGATGACCGTGGGATGAGGGACCACTGGATGGGGAACGGCGGCATGGAGGACCAAGGGTGTTGAGGCCCACGGTGTTGAGCATCACGGTGTGGTGGACTGCGAGGCGGTGGACGGTGCGGGCGGCTTCCTCGCCAGGGCGGGGCGCACCGTGCAGCATGGCCGTCGGAGTGGAGGAAGAGGGTAGCGGACGGGGGCACACGGGTGGAGGCGGTGCTTCGCCGGCATGGTGGAAGAGAGCACCACGAGCGTTCAAAAAGGGGAAAAATTCGCCAGCGCGTGCTCAGTTTATATAGTGATGGTGCATCACTTCCGGTTGCCAAGTAAAACCGACAGTGATGGGGGCTCATCATTGCCGGTGCTAGCCTAGAACTGGCAGTGATGAGCCGCAGTACTGCCGGTACCACCTACCTGTTAAGTAGGTTTAGTTTTGAGTTCCTTTCAAACTCGTACAACTAGCACAACGGTTAAGGCACCGCACTCTTGACCCCGAGACCCGCGTTCAAAACCTAGATAGCGCAGTCGGGCCAAAATTTTTTGTTTTAATTTTTAATAACCTAACTACATTTTTTGTCGGCTTAGCGAGCTACAAACACAATCGTTGTCATGTATGTTATCGGCTACTTGATGAGAATCTAAGCCACATTAGATTGATCATAAAATCAAACAGAGTTCGTTGAATCGTAGCTTGCCATGGAAGACGCAGGGGCAGCCCATCAATCATTCCGTGAAATAGACGACGTACAAAAGGATTCACTCCTGCTTTTTTTATATCAGATTATTATTATATTACGTATAGATTATGATAGATTAACTATATATTGCAGATTATGATTATTAATCAATTATATAACGGATCAAAAGCTACTACCTTTTTTTTTGCAGTCATGATGAAGGCCCCCGTTCACCTTGGCTTGCGGCCACCATTCTGCTTTCCATACGATCCTCAATACTGCACGGCATTTCACTGTGGCAAAGTTTGCCAAGAGTCACTACTGGAGGCCGCGGCTTTGCCGAGTGTTTTTACACTCGGCAAAGAGCCCTTTGCACTCGGCAAAGGCTTTGCCGAGTGTAGTACTCAGCAAAGTCCGCTCGGCAAAATTTTTCTCGACAAAGGGTCTTTGCCGAATGCTTTTTATCGGGGCACTCGGCAAAATAAAAAAACAATTTTGCCGAGTGCTTGGGGCGGCACTCGGCAAAATATTTTCGGTCATTACGGCGCCGGCCGTTAACGGTTATTTTGCCGAGTGCCCGACCCAGCACTCGGCAAAAAAAAATTATTTTTTTTAAAAATTACTTTGCCGAGTGCCCCAGCCCAGGCACTCGGCAATGTTTTTTTTTATTTTTTTTTAAATTACTTTGCCGAGTGCCCCAGCCCAGGCACTCGGCAAAGTTTTTTTTATTTTTTTTTTAAAAATTACTTTGCCGAGTGCCCCTGCCCAGGCACTCAGCAAAGTTTTTTTTTTATTTTTTTTAAATAATTTCTTTGCCGAGTGCCCCTGTTTAGGCACTCGGCAAAGAATTTCTGAATTTTTTTTAAAAAAATACTTTGCCGAGTGCCTGGGCAGGGGCACTCGGCAAAGTACTTTTTAAAAAAAAAATAAAAAAAAACTTTCAGGGCCCAAAACTGCCAGCAGGGATGTTCCAACAAAGCAGCAAGTTTCTAGGATTTCTATATACTCATTTCTTCTTTTCTATTATTTTTGTTTCAAATTTATAATAAAAAAAATGCTGTGCAATGGAAACGATCTTGTCTACCTGCGATGTACCTACTATCAAGCGGAAAACCAGAGTACTAGGAAAAAAGTGCCCATTTTCAAATAAATTGCTAACGGACTAAAAAAGAGTAGATTAATAAGAGAAGCAATGCATTTGGTGAAATTTGTAAGAAGTTGTAAATGTAGTTTGCGCTCTAAAAATATGGTATGCCAAATACACAGTGTTGGCATGCACTCTGGCATAACCACTAGGGAAAATCTCTGACATTATCTTCATTTCACCAAACTTCATCAGTTCATATAAATATACTAGTAAATCAATATCACATGCAAAAGAAAAACTATTGAATGCACATGAGTCAAGGGAAGAGCACACGCGTAATCTTTTGCTTTGCTTATAAAAAGAAAAGTATACATCATGATAGCTATAAAAAAAATTATTGTTATCAGCGAGCAACAGAACACATCCGCTATGCACATCTTGTACTACTTGGCTAGAAGTAAAGATGTGAAAAGGCCAACCTGATTGTTTTGTTTTTCCAGAGGCAAGTATGGCATGCCATGGGAGATGTCTGAAGTGATCAAAATCCCCTTTATTGTGCTATTAACACCCAGCTCAAATAGAGACTTCACTGCCACAAGTGAAGTACAGGCTAGCTTAGCAAAAAGCCCAATCAGATTCTCCAACCACGAGACACAATAGTCAGCTGCCTCAACACATATCGAGCACACGCAACAAATTGTTGTAGAGAAAACATACACTGCATGTCGATGGGCTAAGGGCCGTGAGTCCACCAGTGTGGATCAAAGGTAGGACCTTCTCTATAACACCCTGGTGACAGAGCTGGTCCACAAGATCAACTGAAGTGCTAAAGGAGTCCACGATGCTTATCAAGCAAGCTGCAACCTTCTCCACTATCTGGAAATTGACATCACTTAGAAACAAAAGCAGAGCACTCTTTACATGCCAAAATGATCTCAGTTATATGGGGGAACAACAGTACCATTTTGTCCTCAGATTGCAGAAGATTACAGAGAGTTGGGACCGAATCCAGAACAAACTGGGAGCAATCTGCTCGTGTGTACACTTGCACATCGAATTAATAGTACACTTGTAAAATAGAAACAACAAAGGCAAACTGCTCATGTGTGCAAGCCCCAAAAAATTCAGTATCAATAGAAACTAGAGGCGAGATAATTAAGATTGGAATGTCACTGCACTAAAAAACAATGATCAGGCCAGCGACTACATACACCGGATACCCAAAATACCTTTGCTCCTATTAGTTTTCAGAGTCCTCTAACATTCGAACAACTGGGGACAATTATTGTTGGAAAAATGGTATTTGAAGTAATGCTTCGTTGGAGGACTAAGCATTTGGTTGTCAACAAAATTTGTGAGAAAAGAAAGCTAAGATCAAACAAAAGCATCCATGACCACAGACACAGAGTAGAATTTGATGGGTGTCCAGTGTCAAGTTAGTTTCTTATGCACAAAAAATGATGCTTGTGACTGCAAATAGATCTGGATATATACATCAATACTAGTACCTTATCTCAAAGGCCACGTGAGGTTATTGTCAGAACTCCTAAAACACTTCCGCGCAGATGATGGTCCTCTAGCTTAGAACCTGTGCGGTGGCTGCTAACTTATCAACAATGTTTTAGCTAGCTGTATTGAAGAATAATTAGTTCTTAGTTGTTCCTATACACAACATGGTTATTTGATCCAGGTGCAGAGATATTATCAGTCAGAGAACCGAATAATTTTGATCAGATTGTATAGTGTATACATCTATCCTATTGTATATAAATTCAGTTCTAAATGAGCCATGTTTAGGAACAGGGAAACAATACTATACTGAAATTGATATATTCTAATCTGTTCTAGTTGAACTGAAAACCCATCAAAATCAGCACGCCTAGATTTCAGATCGTATCTGACCATGCACATGCTACAATTTCATTCCATATGTACAAAAAAAAAATAACCAGCAACCTCGGCTAGTGAAATACAAGTGAAAAGCAATATACCTGTATATTACTCCAACAACAATGTAGATTCCTTTGGGTGTCGTGGTCCAGAATGGAATGTCGCCAGTCCTGGTACCCTGCTATTGCGCGGTTGCACCATACAGCATAGCCATGTGGAAAATCTTTGGATTCCTCAGTGAGAAATCTCATAATGCATCACGAGACAACGAAACATCGCTGCTGATGCCAAGGTCTCCTGCACTCACTCAATATTATTTATATGTAGGGATAAAGAGATGCATGATAAAGAAACATTTTTTGGTTTGAAAAATACAATTTTATTGTATATAACATGTTTCATCATAAAGACTCTTGAAGAGTTGATCTATATTGATGAGAAGGAACTACAATTTATTGTGGGAGGAAGAATTATCTGTATGTTGGGATAAAGGGGTATATGCAAAAGGGCTTCAGTTGATTAAAGGGCACCAGAAAATATATTTGTGGGTCAAATAACAGAACTTGTGGATAGGACAGTAGAGGTTTATGAAAGAATAAATGAACATAGAACCTATACTACATGTTATGAAAAATTAATACACATAAAGGATGATAAAAACATTTTGTGCTTAAGATAGCAGACTTTTATTGTTTAGAAAGTACTTAGCAAAAAAGAGTCGTGAAAAGCTGCTGGGGAGCTAAACGGATAAGGGACTGTCGCAGCCGTCGAATAGACCAAACAGGCCGATAAGTCACAGGAGGAGTTGAATGGATGATTGGGGCAGGATGGAAGCCAGCACCGCCACTGCCAAATACACGGTGAACCCACGGAGGAGCTAGACTACAGCCACCATGAGAAATGAACTGCCTCTGCCAGGCGAGAAAAAGGAGGAACCACCCTCTTCCCCCCTGTCCCATGACCGAAAAGTTGAGGGAAAAAATTAACATAAAAAGGAAGAAGAAAGGAGGGGCGGTGGAAACGAACGAAAGGGAGGCGCCAAGGCTGTTTTTGGTGGCTTGGGAAATAGCTTATTGGGCATCCACAAGCCCTTGTGACCAACTTTATTTCTAACCACAAAATTTCATTGTTTGAATAACAAATACTGTTTCTTTTCTTGGATGCACATATACTTATGGCCATATGTATTCTTAGCCGTAAAAATTATATTTTCGAACCACATTGTTTCCTGAGTACTCTGTTGTCAAACCACACGGAGTACTCTGTTGAGTAGATAAAAGATCATGCATCGTAAAAAGGCAAAACCAGATAGACTACTCAAGAAAATTATATTTGACCAAAAACATTAATTTGTAGCATACTGCTACATGCAAGGAGTATTTTATTTTCCTATGTAAATTGATAGAAGTGAACAGGCTCCACATGTGGAGGCTCTGATCACATGCGGAGATGTATGGGTTTTTGGCATCCGACGTCACAACTTGCTCGAAACCTTCTCAATTTTTTACCACAGCCTCCACATGCGATAACACGACTCCTCGACAAGTTTCGTGATTTTCGGACTTCGTTTGCATTTTATATAATTTAAAATCATATTTCCGGCAAGTACCTCGACATGTTACGTCAACGAGATGCTCGAGATTTCATGTGAGTTCCTGGATACGGCCTAAACATACCGTAAATATCATGAGTATCAATTTTTTGATGACCAAAGTCCATTATTCCATGTACCTGCAGTTCAAATTTGAAATATCCCGAAAAATTCGACAAAACGAAATAAACTAATAAAATATATCAAAAAAAGTCAAAATTGCCCCAAATTTTAAAATAGAGTTTGAAATACTGTCACAAGGCCCCAGAAAAAAATTTGGGCCCAAAATAAAAAAAAAAATATATTTTGCCGAGTGCGATGGGGGCACTCGGCAAAGTGGGCTTTGCCGAGTGCCGGCCAGGGGGCACTTGGCAAAGTTGATTTTCAAAAAAAATAAAAAATTTTGCCAAGTGCCTGGCGCTGACACTCGGCAAAATAAGTTTTAAAAAAATATAAAAAAAAGTTGCCGAGTGCCCAAGGCTTACACTCGGCAAAATATGTTTTTAAAAAATAAAAAAAATTTGCCGAGTGCCGCGGCACTCGGCAAAGCCTAGTTTTCTTGAGAGCCAGGCTTTGCCGAGTGCTTTATTTTGCCGAGTGCGGCACTCGGCAAAATATTGCTTTGCCGAGTGCCCCGATAAAAAACACTCGGCAAAGTCTCAGGCACTCGGCAAAGTACAGTTTTCCAGTAGTGAGTACAACTTCCCTGCTAAGAATGGCGGTTACTGCGAAAAACGTGTTAACCCATGGCAGTGTTGCTGTCCGTATTGAAAGGGCCTAAAACAAATGTATCCATGCAGCTACCTAGCTTGCATTGATATGCCAATTACCAATATATATACTGAATAAAAAAGTACTCCATTAATTTGTTGTGTTTTCGTGTGTACCGCTTCCTTTCCCACAATTCCTCATGTGTGTGTTTTTTAGGACATCCTGTAACGTGAGACAACGTGACTAGGCTGCCCTCGTGAACTGCGCTCGCGTATAACTTTAGGATCTGTCTAAATGTCACCGTGTGATCACTCGATTTTTCCCCTCCCAACACTGTTCATCCTCCTCCTCCCGACGCCCGCTGCAGCCCACCGCCCAGCGCCCCGCCACGGCGCGATGGGGTCTCGCCGGAGCTAGGAGCTCCGACGAGATTCTACCGCGCTAGCGACGGCCTCCTCCTTCCCTTCCCCCCTCTTGCCGCCGCTATCTTCTCGAACTCCGGCGAGAACGGACGCGACACGCCCCCCGACTTGTCCTGGCCTCCTCCACCACCGCCAGGACCCGAAGCCGCCCGCCCCTGTCCCCATCGCCTGGCCAGCATGCCTCCCCTAGGCCCCTCCTTTTCTAAGATCGCTAGAGTTGGGGAAAAAGAACACGTGACGTCCTTGGATTGGATAGAAAAATTCGAGTGTGGGAAAGGCTCAAATCACACAAGAGAGCTTTAGCTTTTACCTAACTTCAACAGCCTGGTGATGGCATATATTTCATTGCACTCTTTTTGCGACGTATGTTCCACCCAAGTGTTTCATGTTGCAGGTGTTTCATGGTGGCACGGTGAGTGGTGCACACACCACTCACCGTGCCACCATGAAACACCTGCAACATAGCTTTTAGAAGTGTTTCATGTTGCAAGTGTTTTGTCTAGATGTTACATAGCTTTGATAATGCAGCAGCTTGTTTTTAATACAACACGCCTTAGCGGCGCCTCCTAAACTTCTAAAAGCTATGCTGTTACATTGGACACTGATCAACCCGACTAGCGACACGCTTACGTGCACCCACATCGTCGTCTGGTGGAAACAACTCACGTAGCGCCTGCATATTACCGGGGTTAGGATTTAGGGTACTAGTCCGTGCAGGTTGTAGCCACCCATGCTTGTCTTGTTCTTGGTAGCAAATTAAGGCCCAGTTCGCTGGTCTGAAACTTGGCTGAAACTGACTGAAAAATACTGTTCCGGCTGAATTGTTGTGAGAAAAAAACACTGTTTCGGTTGAAAAAAGAAGCCGAATAAACCAAATATGGGGTAAGGACCTAAAAATCCCCCCCTCTGTCCCCAGTGTTCGTGTGGATTCATCCACTATACCTACTACTGTACGCACACTGTAGTAGTAGTACGTACTAGTACATCTTTACAAAAAGTGGAGTATAAACCATTCATGAAAAACTGTCTTTATATTTTTAAAGACAGTTGGGGCCGTACTTGTTAGACACCATACAAAATACTGGCAATTACTAGTAGTACGTGCTCTTTTAATTAATTAGTATTATATTAGCTAGAAAAAAAAAACACAAAGATGTGAGGCCATACACTTCTATCTCACTTGTCATTAATAATCCATTTCTTGACCAGCCATAAGATAGCGTAAATTGGACGTTTTCTCTATTTGATTGGACAAATGGCAGAGTGGATTAGATTAGCGACAAACAAGTGGGGACTTGGCAAAATTTCACCGAAATTGATTAACCGAACTGATTTTGCCAAACCAAAATTTTTCGTGATCAATTTGGTAAAGGCTCTGGTGCTATTCCGTTACTTGAAATTAATTCGGTTTTGAGTTGGCATTAATCGGCTGCTGAGAAGCTGGACTGACTGTTGTCTTGATGGACCTTCGCTCAGCAGGTTAACTCTCGATTTGGGTACCTCTCAATCTTGTCCATTTCAGGTTACCAATAGTATATTGCAGAAAGAAAGCAACTGTAGAACGAGAGAGGCACAAATCAAAGAGGATTGGAGGTGGGTGAAAAATGCATGAGAGGTTTGCCATGAATTCCATTTCATTTCGATTTGGAGGCCAGGGGCTGACGTACGTGTTGGTGTGTTGCTCACTTGCTGCTGCTCCCATCCCCGTACACCTGCTGGGCCCCGTGCCGGTGGTCTGTGACTCTGTGTCATGGTGTAGGCAGCCCAGCAGGCCGCCGGCGGTTCAGACTTGAACTTTTTTTTCGAAATAATATTATTCAAAATAATAATTACAGTTCTAAATGTTGTTTTTATAAAATTGTAAAACAGGTATCCTGTCGGCTATTCAAAAGCCGAAAGGGTATCTATCGTCTAGTGGGTAGCCGACATCCTACGTCAGCAGGGCAGGTGGTGGCCGCAGTGACTCGGCGGCCGGCTCAGCCCTCTACTCGCTGTCCTGTTCCCATTCGATGCACAACGTACGGAGCAGCGCCCGCCCGCTCTTGGTTGCTTGTGGAGTTGCCGGCGGCCTGGACACGTAGAGGGGTTCGCAACGGATTTTTTCTGAAAAATGAACGAGAGGTTGGGCATGAAATGCATGGCAGAATTTTCATTTCGATGTTGCTTCTTTCTATGGACAAGGACGAATCCCTTTACAATGTTTTTTGTTGTTTTAGCCCCTGTTTAGTTGGTGGAAAGTTAGAAATTTGGCTATTGTAGTGCTTTCGTTTTTATTTGTCAATTAGTGTTCAATCATGGACTAATTAGGCTCAAAACGTTCGTCTCGCAATTTCCAACCAAACTATACAATTAGTTTTTTTTTCGTCTACATTTAATGCTCCATACGCGTATCGCAAGATTCGATGTGAGGATACTGTAGCATTTTTTAGGAAAACTTTTCGCGAACTAAACAAGGGCTTAACATAAAATGGATGGTTGGTTTGAAGAACGAGAGATCAATTTCTGTGGCAGTGGGACCCGATGAATGAATGAGAGCTCAAATCGTTTGCTGTCAGCAGCGCAGCGTGCATGCCCCCTGCGTACTGATGTCAATATAAAATTATCAACTTATGACAACGACTTACAATGAACAGTAATACATAAACGAGTGTAAATAGCAGTCTGGAATTGTTTCTAGAAACAATAATAAATATTTACCTCTTAAAGAAGCATTTTCCGATTGCGATTTTCCATCTTTTGAAAGCGATCAATTATAATATTGTCCGGGATTGTCGCTAGAAACTCTGGCTCAACAAAGCAAATGATGCAATCATTCATAAACTTGTTGCCAATACGATTACGCGATATCGTCTTCACAGTTTTCATGGCCGAGAAGCACCTCTCCACAGATGCAGTGGCAACAGGCAAAACAAGTACTAGCTTTAGGAGCTGATAGACTAATGGAAAAGCAAGATGCTTCTTTGTATCCACCATCAGTTTAGCAAGTTCTGTAATAGTATTCAATCCTGAAAACCTTTCATCAGCTCGCACATTGTCAATGTAAATAGGCAGCTTATGAGCAAGATCCTTTAATTGATCAGGGCTAAAATCATCAGGATAGAGTTTAGCCAATTCCAATAAGCTCTCCAATTTGAAATCAGCAAAAGAATCTTTAGGACTAAAAGCAGCCATGAAAGTGAGCAAATTAGAATTTGTTTCACCAAACCGATCATTGAACTCTGTAAGTAGCATATCCACAACTGAGTTCAAACAATCCCATCTGTAGTTCTGATAATTGGTTCGGTTTGTCTTTTTCCATGGTTTATGGCGATCAACATACTCTTATTCCATGTCCAACTTAGGAATACCATGCTCTTCACAAAAGGAATATATTGTCTCTAATAAAGATTCCCATCCATCATCTCTAATCTGCTGGAATTTTTGCTTCGTTAACTTTACCTCTGACATGGCCTCCAATATATCCTGATCTTTCCTTTGCAAATAAAGTGACAAAGAATTTGCATGCCCCAATATAATTAACATCAAGTGTAAATGAAACACAAAATCAAAATCCTTGAGATAATCTAGGAGACCACGCGCTTGACGCCTCTTCTTATCATTAGGGCCATCTTTTTCCACATATTGAAGAACTTCAATAATAGAAGGAAACAAGCTGTTAAGACTCTTAAGGGTCTTATAGTGAGAGCACCAACGAGTGTCTCCAGGTCTTTGAAGAGATTGTTCCTGATTCAGTCCTGTTCCAGTACAAATCTGTCCACTCCCTATTGCTTTCTTCACCCTCTCTTGTTGACTTTGTCGTATCATGTCTTTTCTCTTGCAAGAAGCTCCAGCCACATTAAGAAGAAGAGATATCATGTCAAAGAAATCATCAATGCCATCATTCTTTTTAGCTACTGCCACAATAACTAACTGAAGTTGGTGGGCAAAGCAGTGGACATAATATGCTGAACTATTCTCTCTCATTATCAAAGCTCTCAATCCATTGAACTCACCTCTCATGTTGCTTGCTCCATCGTAACCTTGGCCTCTAACTTGTTTCCAACTCAATTTATACTTGGCAAATAAATCATCAATATTAGACTTGAGACATGCAGATGTTGTCTCGCTGACACGAACAACACCAATTTCTTCAATGATAGAATTCACTATGACCTGTACAGAAGCACAAAACACATTATAGATCATTTTACTATTACATTGGGTTCAAACATCTTTTGTAAAAAAGAAAATGGAACCAGGCCTGAATGGAACCAATATTACCTCTGCAAAGCAATTATCAATGTCTTTCTGGATTTCTGGAGCTACCATCTGATGATTTTCAGGAGCATTTCTTAGAACAACCTTCTTTATCTTTTCATTTTGCTCTGCCAAAAGTTTCACCAACTCTAGAAAAATTCCCCCTGTTACCGGACTCTTTGCTCCCATCATGACCACGAAAAGCTAATCCTTGATGTAACAAATACCTAACAGCATTTATCGAAGTACTTAGTCGAATAAAATACTCCTCTTTAGCAATATCTCTCTGTCTGCTGAGTGCAAACTCAATGGATTGGCTTGGCCTCAATAAATTGTTGCATCGCTTCACAGCTGCATTGTGATAGCTATTTATTCCTCCTACATGAATGTCTAGTCTTTTTTTAATATTCCATAAAGAAAATCCTTTTGTTACAAATGCATCATTTCCACCCTGTCCTTCAATGCAGTCTCTAAACAGATAGCAGTATAGGCAAAAGGCTTTATCCACCTTCTCACTATACTCAAGCCAATCATATTTTTTAAACCATTCAGGATTAAACCGTCGTGGAACATTTGCTATGATTGATTGCGGATACTTGAAATTAGGTTGTGGTCTATGAGGACCTCTAATCAAATATCTTCTCCTTATCTCTTCTCGTAGCTTAAGACCAGGATATTCAATTATTCTCTTCCTATCAGCTATCAAAAAGATCATCTAAATTAACATCTTTTGGTGATAGTATCAAAGAAGGACGACCTGTAGCTGTAGCATTGATGTTTGATGCACCAACATCTCCCTGTGAAGTCCCTTCATCACTGGCCGCTGGTGGTACTTTTCTTTTCAAGAATCGATCCATCAAATTCTTGCTTCCTCTACCTTGCTAGCTGTATAATTAATTAATGGTTAAATTAAATCACCAATCAATAAATTAAAAAAAACCCAAACGAATCAGGATACAGGGAAAACCTTACCTGCCTCACTGCCTGAGTACCTGACGCACAGTCGGCAGTCGGCACAGACGGAGTGAAACGATTGATGCAGGATTGCAGGCTGGCAGACGATGGGGATGACTGATGCTGTTGCCCGCCGCCGGCCACTCTGGAATGAGGCGACGTCGCGTGCGGCTTCGTCTTGGCGAGTCGCGGAGTCGGCGTCGTTTGTGTCGTTTCGGCTTCGCTGCAAGCCTGCAACCCTTCGTGGAGAAGGAAACGGAGGCCAAGAGGCTGGACGACGGAGGATTCTTTGATGTGGGCTGAGAGCACTGATGTCATTGGAGATTTTGGGCTGCTGTCATCTGATCCAATACAGAGGAGTATACCTGGGTCGGGCCAAATGCCACTGTTGTCACCTGACATCAGTGCCACTATACTGGATCCGCCACTGTTTACGGCACCACGGCAGTCGGCACGTGCATCCACCCGCGCATGCCGAAGTTCACGTACTCTTCACACAGCAATTGGCCACCCTGAGAGTCTAGTCTAGCAAAGCGAGGGGAGGGTCCCTCCTGCGTGTCGTGGCTTTGCTTCAGCGCAACAGCGCGAGCCCGCGCTGTAGCGGCGGACTTGGTGGTAACCATGCAACTCCGGCAGCTTGGTAGACTCGTGTGTGTATCAGTATCAGTAGTGTATGGTGCGCTTATCTAAATCCAGGGTGTAAAGTTTTAGAGTGTCACATCAGGTGTTATATGAGGTGTCGCATGGGGTGTTCGGATACTAATAAAAAATAAATTACAGCACATGTGTACTGTAGCACCATATTGTCAAATCATGGACTAATTATGCTTAAAAGATTCATCTCGCAAATTAGTCACAAACTGTGCAATTATTTATTTTTTAGTCTATATTTAATACTTCATGTATGTGTCCAAACATTCGATGGGATAGGGTGTAAACTTTTGGGGAACCAAACAAGGCCTCAAAGAGACCCCTTAATGAAGCACGTGCCAATGCATGCTTTCGAGAAAAGGGAATTCAAAGAGACAACATGGCAAGGTTGGCCCTATCGATCGCCGTTGAGTGCATGCGCCACTGCCGGCCACAGGAGTCGGCACCCACGGCGTCATTCACCTATCCGAGGCCCATGCATGCTCCCAGCTAGCCAGCTGATGACGCTCCGAAGCTCACAATGGTGGAGAGAGAGGGAGGGAGGGGTGGGGAAAGGGAAGGAGACGAGCAATGCAGTAAGGCCAATGCAGCAGCTTGTTTATGTTCTGCTCCTATCTCCCTCTCGTCTGATCACCTCGGCTTCCTTTGCCAACGGGCAATGGAGTGCTAAAGGAAGGGAGAGAGGAGACTAGAAGTGGACAAGAAGGTCTCTCTGCAGCTTTTCATGTCCGATAATGGTACGGAACCGGCGTTTGTCCATGCCTCTCATCTAGACGCGGCTCATATTGGGCCCATCTCTCTCAGAAATTAAAAAAAAATCCCCACTCCATGCTTATTCACCTGGCCCCGAAGCAGCGTGTGGCCGCTCAGACCTTCCGCCCCCTTCTCCCACACCCCACTCGTCGAGCTACGCCACACAGTGCGCCCTCTCTCCCTAGATGTTACATATGTTGCAAGTGTTTTGTCTAGATATTACATATGTTTCACACACATGTTGCAAGTGTTTTATCTAGATGTTGCACATGTTTTACACACATTCTACAAGTGATTTATCTTGACGTTGCATATGTTTCACACACATGTTGCAAGTATTTTATTTGGATGTTTCATATGTTTCACACATATGTTGCAATAGTATGTTTTCAAATGTATCATCTGTGTGCGACGTATGTTCCACCCAAGTGTTTCATGTTGCAGGTGTTTCATGGTGGCACGGTGAGTGATAGGTGCACGGCCCACGCACCGGGGGATGGGGCGCGACAGAGCTAGGGACCGGCGGACAGGGGTGCACTATATATCTATCTATCAGACAGACAGACCGACCGATAGACCGACAGACAGACAGATATAGATAGATAGACAGACAGATAGATAGATAGATAGATAGACAGACAGACAGACAGACAGACAGACAGACAGACAGACAGACAGACAGACAGACAGACAGACAGACAGACAGACAGACAGACAGACAGACAGACAGACAGACAGACAGACAGACAGACAGACAGACAGACAGACAGACAACTGACAGACAGACAGACAGACAGACTGACAGACATGACAGACAGACATACAGACAGACAGACCAGACAGACAGACAGACAGACAGACAGACAGACAGACAGACAGACAGACAGACAGACAGACAGACAGACAGACAGACAGACAGACAGACAGACAGACAGACAGACAGACAGACAGACAGACAGACAGACAGACAGACAGACAGACAGACAGACAGACAGACAGACAGATAGATAGAGAGATAGAGAGATAGATAGATAGATAGATAGATAGATAGATAGATAGATAGATAGATAGATAGATAGATAGATAGATAGATAGATAGATAGATAGATAGATAGATAGATAGATAGATAGATAGATAGATAGATAGATAGATAGATAGATAGATAGATAGAAAGATAGATAGATAGATAGATAGACAGACAGACAGACAGGCAGACAGATAGGCAAACAGATAGATAGATAGATAGATAGATAGATAGATAGATAGACAGACAGACAGACAGACAGACAGACAGACAGACAGATAGATAGATAGATAGATAGATAGATAGATAGATAGATAGATAGATAGATAGATAGATAGACACATAGAGAGAGAGAGAGAGAGAGAGAGAGAGAGAGAGAGAGAGAGAGAGAGAGAGAGATAGATAGATAGATAGATAGATAGATAGATAGATAGTGGCTGGTGCCTCTCGTTTAGCTTGGTCGTGGCTACTTTTTCATCATGATTGTTACTAATTAATGTTTCTAGTAGGACGACCGTGCCTTGGTATGTTGTTTTTCGTGGCAAAGAGCCCGGTGTTTACCATCAATGGGCTGACTGCCACAATAAAGTCTCAGGGTTTCATGACAATTGCTATAAGAGATTTGAGACCAAAGATGAAGCCATCCTGGCATTTGGTGCATACATGAAAGGTGGCACATATGAGCAAAAGGTTGAGCATGGGGTTTGCAAGCAGGAGGCCGAGGTTTTGAAGCGAGACAAGGGTGGAAATCCAATAATGCCCAGCAAGATTGTCATCGCTATTCAGTTTGTTATCATTATTGTTCTCTGCTACATGGTACTACGGTTGATAGATTAGTCTAGGTTTATTTTTTAAGATTCTGCTTGTAATTGTATTTTCCAAACAATTGTTGGAATATTTGTTAACTCTTCAATGCATGTGAGGAATATTTGTCTATACTTTGACTTTGAATTTAGTAGTTGTATGGCTCGTAGTAAAGCATCGGTCAACACACCGTGTTCGTGCATAAGTTATAAAGTTATGGCAATTTATAACTTTTTCCTTGACATAAATTTAGGAGAAGAGATGGCCGGACTCCCCTCGCCGGATCCGCCAAGTAATTATGCATATGATCTGGGCTTCCAACCAACATTGGGGATGGCAGAGCACCCATATCCAAGCATAGTAAGTAACATGTTTTAAAGAAATCTCTATAGATATTTTGTTCTTATATATATAATTCTTAAATGTAGACAATTCATCCTATACCATGGTTCAAAGAGACACTTTCAAATTTCGGGGTTGATTACATCAATGTTGATATATTCCCTATAGAGGGTGGATGCACACAATGTCGAATTGGCTTTTCTATTCTCGCTAGGGCGGGCAACCAATAAGGTCAGGTTTTATACATCGATAGGACGGGCAGCGGTCAACCTCACCACATTACTCCACAAAAATATGTTGTGCTAGAATGTTTAAGGGTGCTTCAAAATATTGGGTGCAATATTCCTACATACCCCTCCATGAGGATTGGAGCTTTGAATTTGGGCCTCCACCACGATAATGGGCGCTATTGTGCAAAGCTTGCTGAGAACAACATAAATAATATGGCCAGTCTCATAACTTATATCCCGATTAATTGTTATGTCTATATATATGCATGGTATTGATAACCACATTTTTGTCAACACTTGTAGGTTCAGCAGAATGACGTAACATACGCAAGTTATAACTTTCAAGCCATTATAAACCAGGCCATGTATCAAATGGGTCGTTATGAATGAGAATATGCTGGTCCAGTTCTCACTTAAGAGGAAATCCAAGAAAAAATTATTGTGACTAGGAGACATTCTGAGCCATGCTGATCATCGTCGGTAGACCTTGTGAACGATCTTGTGAAGCAAGGGAGAGCGTACAAGTAAATACAATGCGCTACATCAGTGACATTTGGGCATATTAAATGAATGACCTGCACTTCTCCGATTACATGGTACGACGTTGGGAAGTTCTAGGAATTTAAATTATTGTTGGTACGACGTTGGGACGCGGCTCGTGTTGCCGGCGTTCGCGCAACGGCGTGCTGAAGCACGGCTGCGCGACACGTACTGCGTGCAGGTGCGCGTGGGGTACCGTGCTGTCCGAGTGCGACACGGGGAAGACGGCGGCTCGACCGGGCTTCTGTGCAGTTTCGGCGTGTCCACGCGGGTACGCGCAGAGGGAGAAGACAGAAGAGGGCTAGCAAGGTTCATGGCCGCGGTGTCTCGGCCGTGCGTGTTTGTGCTTGCAGGTCCGAGCGCCCAAGAGCGCGTGGCTTCTTCACAAAACCTTCTATTTCAGCAATCAAGTGCAAAACCATAATAATCAAGCTTCGTGAAATATACTAACAACAACCTTTAATGTTTTGTTCATATATACATGATATATGAACAAGCATAATATTTAATGTTTCAGAGTATTTATATATATTGGAGGAAACATAATAGAGTACTACTTTATGCATAATATTTAATGTTTCAGAATGGACAAGCAAAGAATGTTTCACATAACATTCTATTTCAGCAATCAAGTGCAAAACCATAATCAAGCTTCGTGAAATATACTAACAACAACCTTTTTTCAACGCACGGGTTCATGGACTAGTTAAATACTAATAAAGATTCTCCAAAGACGAAGCGCATGCAGTAGTGTAGTAGGAAATGAACTTAAGATGATGTACGCAACAGTACAAGCAGAGCAAGAGAGGCGGCGACGTACTTACTGGCCGGGATCGGTGGTGGAGATCGAGTAGACGGTGGCGGCAGTCGGCGCCGCCCTGTGGACCGCACGCGAAGTCGATCGCCGGCCTTCTGAAGCACCGCTCTCGGCTGGTCCGAACGGCACACCGACTAGCTGGCTCGATCGGGACGTCGTCGCGGGTCGCGGATGCCGGTCGCGTCTCGTGTCGCCGCTAGGACAAAGGAAGAACGAGCAAGGGGGAGATAAGTTGTGATGGGTAGACGAAGATCACGCGGGAGTTAGCAGAGGCAATAATAACCCTGTGGCAAACCTTGTAAAGGAGTTCAACCGTGGCAGCTACCAGAAACAGTGAGAGCTCCCCTGTCGAGTGGAAACAGAAACAGTGGGAACCTAGCTGGGATGGGAACCTTTTCAGCCTCTTCCTTCCTCCCCTGCGCAACCGAAACAACAGATGCAATCAAATCAAAGTGAGTTTTTTAAAAAAAATAGTCAATAATTTTTGTGTGCGCGTGAGCTGGTGGATCGTATGCTGGCCGGGATAAAGAAAGCTTGCGGCCAACTCATTATCTCGTATGCATGCATGCATCAAGCGTGGTCCAGTGTAGGGGCAACAGCTGATGCTTAGCAATCGGAGCTAAGACTAGGCGATTAGTCCGTCCAGTGGTTGACAGACAGTTTGCGGATGAGGAGGGAGAAGAAAAAGGGGCTCGATCACCTCTTGAGGCGTGCTGGTGCTAGCTACTTAGTGTGTTTGTGATGAACATCTAGAGCTACTTTATGAAACTACTTGGAAGAAACAGCTATCTGTATATGTATGTTTGTGATGTTCCTAGCTACTTGCTTCACAATTAATTTGTGACGAACATGCATCTAGCTACTGTTTAATTGGACTGGAAGAAACAAAATTTGTGATGAACATGCATGTAACTACTACTACTTTTTGCATATTTTATGTCTGGAACGAACCTGGGATGGGAGGCAGAAACAGTGAGATGGAGCTCCACTCCACGTTCGTACCAGAGATTAACCTCTAGTTCTTCAACCAACCTGGGATGGGAACCTACAGGATTTGTTTATACGTACACATAGGAAACAAACATTGACAAGGATTTCGTTGAAGAGCTAAGGGAGAAGAAAAAGGGGCTCACCTTTTCCCTGAGTGTCGAGTTGGTGCTCTCGGATTCCTGGAATCCACCGATCGAGCAGGTGCCTCAGATCTGGAGAGCAATCAAAGCCAGCAGCAAGGATTAGTTGGACTGGCGGCTGCTCTCCGGGATCACGCTAAGAAGCTGGATAAAAAATGAGTTGTCCTTCCCCACCAATATCGTCAGGTGCGTTAGTTATTACCTGAAGCCCCCCCACAAGAAGTCAAGGAAGCCTATATCGCGATCGACGTACTTGCCGAAACTGCTCTGCACCACGTCGACGATCACCGCGGCTGCCGCTTTGCTGCCGCCGGCTTGAGGATGATCGAGAGGGCGGCGATAAGGGGTGTCGGGGCTTGACGACGTCGAAGCGGCTCCGCCTTGCTGCACGGTTCGACGAGGCGACGTCGTGGTGATGACGCTGCTCCCATCGGCGAGGCGGACCCGGCTGCTCCTCGGCGTCGTGGCCGTGGCTAGGCGAAGGCAGGGCGTCTGCTGCTCTTGCTGGATCCGCCTCGCCGGAGTAATGGATCAGAGTCGAAAGGGAGGAGCAGAGTCGAGGACCAGTACTTGCTGGTCTTGCTGGATCAAAGCAGCGAGGTGGCGAAGGGAGGGAGGCGACAGAGCGCAGTAATGGGGACTGGACTGCGACGGAGGAAGAAGAGCTGGGCAAGATGGCAGAGAGCCGATAAATAAAGCGGAGGAGAAGGCGATGGCCGGCCGATGCCAACGGGTGCGGTCGGCCTGCCGGGCAAGTAAGCGAAAACGCGTGCCACGTGCCGAGCGCCTGAAGAATCTAGCTGGACGGTGCCATGCTAATGCTTTGCTTCACAGTGAGATCGAGTGAAGTCAAGCCAGCGTACGTGGCTATATAGCTGGTGTGCTGGTCTATTCATTCTTAACAGGTCATATATTGGCCATGCATTTCGTCACTCATCAGAGAACCTAAGACAAGGTTACCCACATCTGTGGCCATATCAAGACTCGATCCAAGGCTTGAGACATCTCGATCTACTAGTTGCTTAGTTACCAAGACAAGCTTTTATTTTACTGGCTTTAGTTGCAAAAGTAGCGTTACCGGTAGAGCTGAAAATATTCGATTCCTTGTACGGTATTTTGATGGTAGAGCTGAAAATCACAGGTGAAAAGAAAAACTAAAGTACGTGAAGACTAATTTTACGGTATATTTTGCTGGCTCGCTCCTAATTTTGTACGAAAATTCTATTTCAGGATGGAGTGTGTAGCTTTTTTGGGGGGAACTTTTGCTATGTTTTTATTTTTCACATTGAAAGCCTTGCTGTGTGGAATATACTAGTGTATTATATTAAATAGTTAGCGCAGAATTGTTAAGTATCCTCACTTGCACTGTACTACGTGGCTAGCATGAGCATGAGAGTGTATGTTGTTATTACTCTTCTCCCACTATTAATTTTGAACGGGGGTTTAAGGAGGGCGGGAAGAGTAATAATTAATTACTGTATTCAACAGATCGAATATGGAACGCTTTGGATGGTAGTATGAGGCATGTGGCCGGAGTGGGCCACTGGGAAGGGCAGCAACACAAAAAGTGCCTATCTATACAAAGTTTTAGAAACTTGCCAGAATTGATTTTCCTACTCTACTTGGCGCAAAGCGGAAGCGGAAGAATCCAAACCCTTGGTTGCGGTGTGGCGTGGACTCAATTCCCACTCCGACACCGAGAGGGCAGAAGAACAGCAACGTACGTACGTAACAACGCTGTTAGTCACTCTTTGTGAGATTTCAAGACGGCCCACCGCGACCACCGGCCGGATCGAGTTGGCGCTACCAACACTACTGGACGCCGCTACCGCCGAAGCCAAGCTGCAACACGCACCCTGTGATGGCGATGGACTCATGGAACGCCACGGCTTTCCGTTCCCGGCGGTGGGGGCGACGGCGACGGCGACGTGTGTGCCAACAACCCCCGGACGCGTACGTGCCGCGCATATATCCCGTTGCACGTACGGCGACTCCACGGCCGGTTGGTTCGCTTTCACGAGTCCACGACAAACTGAAGTAATATAACGTGTGCTTGCGCGCTTTTCACATGATGATCGGCATGGATCGATGCATGGGCATACGAATCCTTTTTAATTAATCTGCAACGACGGAACACGTACAGCTACAAGTTCTTTTTGGACAATTGAAAGACTTTTGCGATCCATGCTTTAATTTGTTCGAAATAAACATACAGTTTCAAGGGAGGTGTTCCGTTCCTCTTCTGTGTCCGCAGGCTAGCTCAGCAGCATCTCCTATCCGCGCATGGGTCATGGCACGCGTATATTGATATAATATCAATGGTGGTGCTCTACGCGAGCCATCTCATCAGATAAATAACAGAAGCACCAGCACTCAGACGTCCGTGGCTGCTCCGCTCCGTCCGCTTGGATAAGTGCGCTGCTTGCACCAGCTCTGTTCCCCGCGCTCGTATTCGAACTGCCCACTTTAGATCCGCTAACCACGCTGCTCGGATGACTCGCCTCCACCTCTTCCACACCGGCGTGGCGCCCATCTCTTCGAGACCGCCCGGAAGACTCGCCCGCACCTCTTCCACAACAGCACCGCGATGCCTGTGCCTCCTTCCCACACCGCCAACGGCGGCCTGCGCCTCCTCCACGCGTCGGTGGCAGCGGCTTGACCCTGCCCGCCCTCATGGACACCAACGCCGGCGGTCTGCACTTGCAACATGAAAACACTCGAATGCAACATAAATTTGAAACAGGAGAAACATTTAGGACATACGCTTGCAACATGTGTATGAAACATATGCAACATGAAAAAACTCTTACTGAAACATAAGACTGAAATTACTGAAACATTTGGAACGTACTTGATGTAGACAAGGCCCGATCTTCCGAAAGGTATGATAGCGTCGATTGGAGGAGACTCGACGTTCACGATCTAGGCTTCGAACCAAGACTGATTCGGACCCCCGCAACCGTTACACCACTGCTCCATTGGTTATCAACCACGCGAACGCGATTGACCTCGCCGAGAAGGTCCCCACCAATATCGTCAGGTGCGTTAGTTATTACCTGAAGCCCCCCCACAAGAAGTCAAGGAAGCCTATATCGCGATCGACGTACTTGCCGAAACTGCTCTGCACCACGTCGACGATCACCGCGGCTGCCGCTTTGCTGCCGCCGGCTTGAGGATGATCGAGAGGGCGGCGATAAGGGGTGTCGGGGCTTGACGACGTCGAAGCGGCTCCGCCTTGCTGCACGGTTCGACGAGGCGACGTCGTGGTGATGACGCTGCTCCCATCGGCGAGGCGGACCCGGCTGCTCCTCGGCGTCGTGGCCGTGGCTAGGCGAAGGCAGGGCGTCTGCTGCTCTTGCTGGATCCGCCTCGCCGGAGTAATGGATCAGAGTCGAAAGGGAGGAGCAGAGTCGAGGACCAGTACTTGCTGGTCTTGCTGGATCAAAGCAGCGAGGTGGCGAAGGGAGGGAGGCGACAGAGCGCAGTAATGGGGACTGGACTGCGACGGAGGAAGAAGAGCTGGGCAAGATGGCAGAGAGCCGATAAATAAAGCGGAGGAGAAGGCGATGGCCGGCCGATGCCAACGGGTGCGGTCGGCCTGCCGGGCAAGTAAGCGAAAACGCGTGCCACGTGCCGAGCGCCTGAAGAATCTAGCTGGACGGTGCCATGCTAATGCTTTGCTTCACAGTGAGATCGAGTGAAGTCAAGCCAGCGTACGTGGCTATATAGCTGGTGTGCTGGTCTATTCATTCTTAACAGGTCATATATTGGCCATGCATTTCGTCACTCATCAGAGAACCTAAGACAAGGTTACCCACATCTGTGGCCATATCAAGACTCGATCCAAGGCTTGAGACATCTCGATCTACTAGTTGCTTAGTTACCAAGACAAGCTTTTATTTTACTGGCTTTAGTTGCAAAAGTAGCGTTACCGGTAGAGCTGAAAATATTCGATTCCTTGTACGGTATTTTGATGGTAGAGCTGAAAATCACAGGTGAAAAGAAAAACTAAAGTACGTGAAGACTAATTTTACGGTATATTTTGCTGGCTCGCTCCTAATTTTGTACGAAAATTCTATTTCAGGATGGAGTGTGTAGCTTTTTTGGGGGGAACTTTTGCTATGTTTTTATTTTTCACATTGAAAGCCTTGCTGTGTGGAATATACTAGTGTATTATATTAAATAGTTAGCGCAGAATTGTTAAGTATCCTCACTTGCACTGTACTACGTGGCTAGCATGAGCATGAGAGTGTATGTTGTTATTACTCTTCTCCCACTATTAATTTTGAACGGGGGTTTAAGGAGGGCGGGAAGAGTAATAATTAATTACTGTATTCAACAGATCGAATATGGAACGCTTTGGATGGTAGTATGAGGCATGTGGCCGGAGTGGGCCACTGGGAAGGGCAGCAACACAAAAAGTGCCTATCTATACAAAGTTTTAGAAACTTGCCAGAATTGATTTTCCTACTCTACTTGGCGCAAAGCGGAAGCGGAAGAATCCAAACCCTTGGTTGCGGTGTGGCGTGGACTCAATTCCCACTCCGACACCGAGAGGGCAGAAGAACAGCAACGTACGTACGTAACAACGCTGTTAGTCACTCTTTGTGAGATTTCAAGACGGCCCACCGCGACCACCGGCCGGATCGAGTTGGCGCTACCAACACTACTGGACGCCGCTACCGCCGAAGCCAAGCTGCAACACGCACCCTGTGATGGCGATGGACTCATGGAACGCCACGGCTTTCCGTTCCCGGCGGTGGGGGCGACGGCGACGGCGACGTGTGTGCCAACAACCCCCGGACGCGTACGTGCCGCGCATATATCCCGTTGCACGTACGGCGACTCCACGGCCGGTTGGTTCGCTTTCACGAGTCCACGACAAACTGAAGTAATATAACGTGTGCTTGCGCGCTTTTCACATGATGATCGGCATGGATCGATGCATGGGCATACGAATCCTTTTTAATTAATCTGCAACGACGGAACACGTACAGCTACAAGTTCTTTTTGGACAATTGAAAGACTTTTGCGATCCATGCTTTAATTTGTTCGAAATAAACATACAGTTTCAAGGGAGGTGTTCCGTTCCTCTTCTGTGTCCGCAGGCTAGCTCAGCAGCATCTCCTATCCGCGCATGGGTCATGGCACGCGTATATTGATATAATATCAATGGTGGTGCTCTACGCGAGCCATCTCATCAGATAAATAACAGAAGCACCAGCACTCAGACGTCCGTGGCTGCTCCGCTCCGTCCGCTTGGATAAGTGCGCTGCTTGCACCAGCTCTGTTCCCCGCGCTCGTATTCGAACTGCCCACTTTAGATCCGCTAACCACGCTGCTCGGATGACTCGCCTCCACCTCTTCCACACCGGCGTGGCGCCCATCTCTTCGAGACCGCCCGGAAGACTCGCCCGCACCTCTTCCACAACAGCACCGCGATGCCTGTGCCTCCTTCCCACACCGCCAACGGCGGCCTGCGCCTCCTCCACGCGTCGGTGGCAGCGGCTTGACCCTGCCCGCCCTCATGGACACCAACGCCGGCGGTCTGCACTTGCAACATGAAAACACTCGAATGCAACATAAATTTGAAACAGGAGAAACATTTAGGACATACGCTTGCAACATGTGTATGAAACATATGCAACATGAAAAAACTCTTACTGAAACATAAGACTGAAATTACTGAAACATTTGGAACGTACTTGATGTAGACAAGGCCCGATCTTCCGAAAGGTATGATAGCGTCGATTGGAGGAGACTCGACGTTCACGATCTAGGCTTCGAACCAAGACTGATTCGGACCCCCGCAACCGTTACACCACTGCTCCATTGGTTATCAACCACGCGAACGCGATTGACCTCGCCGAGAAGGCTTTACTGCAAGCGAATCGAGAACACAAGCAAGAACGAGATGAACGCAATCTGAAATTGCAAATAAATATAAGGCTTATGATGACGAGAAGGAGTTCAAGTCTTTATTCGAAAGGACTAATCGCCACATGTGAACAAGATCAAGAAACGGGGCCATGGTTCACAGCAAGCGACCTTGGCGGCGCAGTTGCAGCAAAACGACGTCTGTTTCACGAGAAAATCAAGAACTAAACAAAACCAAAACCCTAAGGAGAGCGACGGCTGCTAATTATAGAGTCTTGGGCGTCACCCCCTGGACGCGCCCCTAATGGTCCCAAACATGATACACGGTCCAACGGACCAAAAGACGGTGTCGCAACACCCTGTCAGATTCTAAATGCTGACTTGTTTTGACGATTCCCGTTGATTTCGAAGGGCTTTTGACGTGAGACCACTTGCATTGGCTTCCTTATCTAATTAGCTTTACATCCATATGTGGATCGTCGAAAACGGAGCCCGGGCGCGCTCGTGTGACCAATTTTATTACAGACTGGTCCTAGAACCCGAGATGGGCTCCAACTTCAGTTGGACTAGGCCTCCACCATGAGAAAGATGAATTGGACGCTCATAATGGACCTCCTCCTCTCCTTAGCTTGTATGTGACGGAGTGATGTCCTCATCAGTACTGTTGCAACATATGTGTAAAAACATATGCACCATCTAGATAAAAAACGATTGCAATATACGTATGCAAATATATTAAATATTTTGAACAAACACTTACAACATGCTTCTAAAACACTTGCATCATATGCAACATCCCCCGATTTACTTTTGCAACATCTATAAGAAACAACTACAACATACCTTTGAAACAACTTAAACACGTGAAATATACATTTGCAAAATAGGGTAGCTAGTAAGCAAATAATTGAACAAATGTCCATATGATCGACATTAATTATTTAACACTCACTTGAAGTTGTTTGGGAAGAGTATGTCCTTGTTTTGTTGGTTCACTAAGAACCTCATGAGATTTTTCTCGAGTTCAACTTTCCATTGAGGTGGGGGATCAGGGTGTTTGAATACGACATTTGGATCAACGAATCCAACATCATTATCCTTTCTCTTTCTGAGTTCTGTCATCTCATATCTGCATATATAAAAATATAGTGTGAGGATATATAATTTATATATATACATGTAGCTTTATATATATACACTTTAATAGTAGAAAATAATCACACTTACAGACAATAGCAGCTAATGAGACTTTTGTCGAGAGAGTCCAGGTGGCATAGTTGGTGTAATTCTAAAATCTCGACATATATAACGTCATCGCCACGGAAGTAATGTTAGTTTCTAACTCTGACAGAAACAAAGTTCTCTCCCCGTTCACACGTCGCCATGTACCACTTGTTTAGCAGGTACATTTGCGTACCCAGTTCACCTAAGGCCTCATGGTTGTATAGACTCTTTCCATGTTCAAATTTCTTCCAAGGATCCACTTTCGGAGCAAATGGTCCTTCAGCGAGCACTTGGGCAAGGTCCAAACCAGTATCCTCGTAAAACCGAACCAGGTCCTCAAAATCGACGTCCGGTAAGTCTAAGTAAAACCGAACAAGAGGGGGGGACTGATTGTTGCGATTGTTGTCCGAGTTGCGCAACACCTTTCCCTGCTCTAGTCTTTTTCTGCGCCGCCTCAAATGACTTGGTGAGAGAGCGGTCGTAGTTCAATTTTGGCCGGGTCTTTTGAGATTCTCGCTTTTTCTGGTCCACCTTCTTTCTTAGAAGATCTGGAGCTAGGTAGAAGTACGGTTTCTTCGGGTTCTCCCTTGCTTCTCGTTGCTTTCTTACTTTTTCGAAGAAACTTTTCACATCTTTTTGTACTGCATCCTTTAATTCATTTTCACTTTTCTCGTAAGACAGTTTTTGGGGAATAATTGGATTAGAGGAGGCTTTCTTCTTTGCCGGCTGGTGGGCCAACGGCTTCGTTTGCGGGGCGGACCTCTTAGGAGCTGGCTGCTTCTTGATCATCAAGGGAGGTGGGGCAGCCGTTGGAGACCTCCTTGGAGGCGTTGGAGACCTCCTTGGAGGTGGCGGCGGTGGAGATCTCCTTGGAGGCGTTGGAGATCTCCTTGGAGGCGTTGGAGACCTCCTTGGAGGCGTTGGAGACCTCCTTGGAGGTGGCGGCGGTGGCGGCGTTGCATAATCATTGCCCGGAGCACTATGATGATCTTTAGATTGAATAATTGGACTTAGGTTGGTGGAGGCCCTACTGTGTGAGTACAAAAAAGAATAATTAGGTATAAGAAATATTGTTATTATTAATCATGCATGTCAATAGAAAATTAGTGAAAAAAATTGTTTCGTTCACTTTTGTCCGCACCTATTGTTTGGCAGTTGAGGAAGCGGCGATGGACTAGAGACCCCAGGAATAATGATGTAGCGCTTGCGCCATAGTATGAATGTCTTCTCTGCTTCTCCTAGAGTCTTCTCCCCATCACCTCCTGGAATATCAAGAGCCAGATCACTAAAACCTTTGTTAACTCTATCCACTGAGACACTAACATATCCAGGTGGTATTATTGCCTCATGGATTCTTGGTGTCTTGGTAGGATCTGGAGGAGAAAAACACCGAAAGCCACCATGATTGTGGCATTCTCTTTTGGAATATGTAGCTCACATGCTGTAAACGGTGCAGTGATGTCATCCACGGGGAAACGTAGCATTGCGTCAACTTGATTTGGCAACTCCATGGAAGCGCAGCTGCTTTTCAACTGATCAGGGGGCTAATATTAATGTTGATTCCTGGATCTGATGCCTGCCTTTGAGCACTCATTGCTATTTGCACTTGCTTTATGATTTCGTCCTGCATTCTAGCTTGCATGTCTTTTTCGCGCTCCTGTGCTTGAAGCAATGCCTCCCATGACTCACGAACATATTCCTCCAACCTGCTGATCCGCGCTGCATCCTCATCCTTCCTTCTCTGTCGGCTTCTGTAGGTATCTCTGTCGTTAGGGAAACCATGCTCCCAAGAAATGTTCCGTCCTAAACCTCTCGTTCGGCCACTGTGTTCAGCAGTCCCGATGGCATACGTCAGTTCATCCTTCTCTCTATTGGGCCTGAACGCACCAATAGCTTTAGCTTGTAGAGCATAAGAAAATCTTTGTGTTGCTCTTTCGAGTTTTGGGCCATGAACCAGCTTCCCGGTCTCTAGGTCTAGTCTTCTCCCATGAGCGAAAAACCAATTCTTCGTGTGTTTGGGCCAATTGAGTGATTCTGGTGTGATTGCCTTGTCAAGAATGTCCGCTTTCATTTTTTCCCACTTGGGAATGGTAGTCGCGTAGCCACCTGATCCCATGCCATGGTGGTATACCTTCTGTCAGGCATTCTCTTGGTTCCTTCTCACCCGTTCCTCACCCTCTTCCGATGTCTTGTACTATACAAAATCATTCCAGTAGGGTCTCAACTTCGCGAGCAGGCCACTAGTATTGAAATTGGGCGTTAGGTTCTTCTTGAAGTATTTCGTGTATAGGGATTTCTTCCATGTCTGAAATTGTGTGGCCATCTTCTTCATAGCCCACTTTCGAACTAGTTCCTTCAATTCATCATCGTTGATAGCATCATAATCATCCGCTTGCAACGTGAAATGTTGAAGGATATCATCCCAAATTAAATTCTTATCAAGATCAGAGACAAAACTAACATGAGGCTCGTTGATCTTTTGCTTCCATTCACGGGCACTCATCGGAAGTTTGTCCCTTACAAGGCATCCGCAGTGTTGCACGAATTTCCTTGCATGTGGACCAAGTGGTTCGCCTGTCTCGATATTGAATTCCGATATTATGTAGCGCCCCTCCAATGGCTTTTTCGGGCCTCGAATATTTTTGCTTTTCGCCGTTGTGGTCGTCGATCCAGAGGGCTACATATAAAAAAGAATAAATAAATATCATGTGTACACATAATGGATGATATATATTCAAATATATATATAATATTCAAATATATATATAAATATATATACCTCGCTAGTATTTTCTTGCACAATATTTTCTTGGTTATCTTCAAGAGCCAGGTATTGACTCCCATCATCTACATCGTGCTGGTCACCATCGGCAAATTGAGTGCCGGTGTTGATAATATCCATCATTTCTTCATCCATGTTGTCTCTCGGGGCAGCCATCTAGCTTTTACACCACTAGATATATCTATAAAAAATAAAAACTATATCTATCAAATATCCATAAAATTCTAGCTCAAAAACATGTTTAAATAAATAACCATCCGTACTAGTTGACCTTGCTTAAGTGATCATCTCGGCGAGCATTTCTCTACCGGACGACACCGTACTTGGCCACGGAAGAGCTCCGATTCTACGAGGAAGGGAATACGGTCTTTCACGACCGTTGCCGCTCTCCCTCGTAGAATCAAAGCTCATCCTTGACATCCGTTACCGCTCGGCGGAGAACATGCTAGCCGAGATGAACACGGTCCGCAAGTTCAACTAGTACGGATTTTCTACAATTTTCTAACTATTTTTCCAAATTTTTCATTTCATGGAAAAATTACTTCTAAAAAATAAAAGGCATGATTTCTAAGTATTTCATTTCATGGAAAAATTAATTCTAAGTGACCTGCTCGACATCGGCGAGCTCGCGGGCGTTTCATGGAAAAATTAATTCTAAGTGACCTGCTCGACAAAATTGAGAAAAAACACACGCTCTCATGACCTCACACATCTTCTAAGATCACGTAAGCTTCCGTACTAGTTGACCTTGCTTACGTGATCATCTCGGCGGCATTTCTCCACCGGACGGCACTGTACTTGGCCACGGAAGAGCTCCGATTCTACGAGGAAGGGAACACGGTCTTCCACGACCATTGCCGCTCTCCCTCATAGAATCAAAGCTCCTCCTTGACGTCCATTACCGCTCGGCAGAGAACATGCTAGCCGAGATGAACCACATCATTCTGTAGTTTAGCTAGATCGATTGGATCGATTGCCTTCTAAGAAATTGCATTGAGGAATGCACATAGCTTCACGGTGGCTGGACGTACGTTTGGAGGTAGAATTTCTCTTAATGCAACTGGAAGCAATTGCGTCATGAGCACGTGCCAGTCATGGGACTTTAAGTTTAGGAATTTCTTCGCTGGCACATTTATTATACCCTTTATATTCGAGGAGAAACCAGATGGTACCTTGATGCTTGCTAGGCATTCAAACATGTTTTCCTTCTCTTCTTTGCTAAGAGTGTAGCTGGCAGGACTTAAGTAATGGCGTCCATCATTTGTCTTCTCTGGATGTAGGTTGTCTCATTGTTTCAAACATCGCAGGTCCTATCGTGCTTCAAGTGTGTCCTTAGGCTTCCCATACACACCCATGAAGCCTAGCAGGTTCACACAAAGATTCTTCATCAGGTGCATCATATCGATCGCACTACGGACCTCTAGGACTTGCCAATAGGGTAGCTCCCAAAATATGGACTTCTTCTTCCACATGGGTGCGTGACCGTCGGCGTCGTTCGGAACAGGTTCGCTGCCATGTGCCTTTCCAAATACTACTTTCACATCCTTGACCATATTGAGTACATCCTCACCAGTTCGGTTGCCCGGCTTGGTCTGGTGGTCTGCCTTACCTTTAAAATGCTTGCCTTTCTTTCTTAGGGGTGATTCGCAGGAAGAAATCGACGATGGCCAAGGTACACGACCTTTCGATATTTTTTCAAGAATATACCTTTAATGTCATCGAAATAGTGCGTGGATGCATTATATCCCTTGTTTGATTGTCCTGAAAGATTACTTATAGTAGGCCAATCATTGATTGTTACGAACAACAATGCTCGTAGGTCAAAGTGCTCCTATTTATGCTCATCCCACACACGTACACCTGGTCTATTCTACAAAAGTGGAAGTTCTTCAACTAGTGGCCTTAGGTACACATCGATATCGTTGCCAGGTTGCCTTGGGCCTTGGATGAGCACTGGCATCATAATAAACTTACGCTTCATGCATAACCAGGGAGGAAGGTTGTAGATACATAGAGTAATAGGCCAAGTGCTATGACTACTGCTCTGCTCCACGAAAGGATTCATACCATATGTACTTAAAGCAAACCTTAAGTTTCTTGCGTCATTTGCAAACTCCGGGAATTCTCTATCGATTGCTCTCCACTGGGACCCATCAGCAGGGTGTCTCAACATATTGTCTACCTTACGGTCTTCTTTGTGCCATCGCAATAACTTTGCATGGTCTTTGTTTCTGAACAGACGTTTCAAGCGTGGTATTATAGGAGCATACCACATAATCTTGGCAGGGATTTTCTTCATGGGACGTTCGCCCTCAACATCACCAGGGTCATCTCGCCTGATCTTATACCGGATGCATGACATACCGGGCATGCATCTAACTTCTCGTACTCCTCGCAACGGAAGAGGATGCAGTCATTAGGATATGCATGTATCTTCTGGATTTCCAATCCCAAAGGGCAGACTACCTGTTTTGCTTCATACATAGTGATGGACAATTCGTTATCCTTCAGAAGCATCTTCTTTTGGATTTTCAGTAACTCCCCAAATCCCTTGTCAGATACACCATTCTTTGCCTTCCATTGCAGCAATTCCAGTGTGGTACCCAACTTTTTCTGCCCCGCATCACAAGTTGGGTATAATAATTTCTTGTGATCCTCTAGCATGCGCTCGAACTTGATCTTCTCCTTTTCACTTTCGCATTCTCTTTGTGCATCACGAATGGCCTGACCAAGATCATCAGTGGGCTCATCTTCTGCCACTACCTCTTCTTCAGTTTCCCCCATTGCAGTATCATTGAAGGCACCATATTCAACAATAATGTCATCATCGTCCCATTGTTCTTCTTCATCTTCTTCCATTACAACCCCGGTTTCTCCGTGCTTCATCCAACAAATATAGTTTGGCATGAAACCCGATTTCAACAAGTGTGAATGAAGACTCCTTGAGCTAGCATATTCCTTCAAATTCTTACATATGGCACATGGGCAGCACATGAAACCATCGCGTTTGTTTGCCTCGGCCACACGTAAGAAAGAATGCACGCCCTCAATGAACTCTTGGGAGCGGCGATCAGCATTGTACATCCAATGCCGGCTTATCTACATTATATGACATACATACCATATTAAAACCTAGAATATAATTAGTTAATTATACGACATGCATGCCACCACACAAGGTATTAATTTATGAAAGTCTCGCTACAATGTAGACAATCCCAACTACCACTAAAAAAACTAAAGCTAAAATGCACTTCAGCAGCATAAGGATTTCGCGACCAATCCCAACTAAAACAGACAGATCATGCGTTTGTTCAATATCTATGGGCTTCTTCCGCAGGATCACTGCCTCATCAGCCGCCGTATCCACCTGTGCAAGAGAGTTTTGCACGTGTTCAACATACTCTTCCTCCCAGTACCAGCCTGAACATCCAGTGCCATCCCACTAAAATTAAAACAAAAAATTAGAACTTTAATCACAATCATCATGAAAATAAGTATAAATTAACCATAATCATCAAATGCGACAAAATAACTCATATTGCGATCCGGACACTTGTAGAAGATACGACCCTTGTTGGGACACTCCTTCCTCATCCGGTACTCCATCACAATCTTCTCCCCACACTTGCCGCATGCAATGACAGGGAGGTCTGGCCTCAGTCGCTTTGGAACCCGATGAGAGGCCGATGACCCGGAAGCAGTTGTCATCTACTCTCTTTACTCATTTTAATATAATATAAATTTCTCATTTTATAAACAAATAAAATTAAAAAAACTCTAAAATTCTCTATATCTCTAAACCATGAAGTGTGCTATGCATGCTAGAAATGAAAGCTGAATACTAGTTTTGAATAACTACTTTAACCTTCCTAAATCCAAATATGCAAACTTTAAAGTGATTTTGAGCTTAAATGACTTACAAATAAAAAAAATCCACCATAAAAAACCACATATATCTAGTCCACAAAATGAAATATGCCACTGATGAAACATGAGAGTATAAAGTTGATAACCTTTAGAACCGAAGAATCGATAGAAGAATCGAAGAAATCTTGTGATGATCGGCGATGAGGAGGGAGAGAGGCCGGCGATGAAGTAAGAACACTAAGCTCGAAGTGGCTCGGGCTCGGGGAGGAAGAAGGGCTATATAGAAGGGGACCTTTAGTCCCGGTTGGAGACAGAAATTGGGACTAAAGGTCCCTTTCTAGTTCCGGACGGAGCCTCCAGCCGGGAGTAGACTTTTACTCCCGGTTGGATGCACCAACCGGGAGTAAAAGTTAACCTTTAGTCCCGGTTGGTAGCTCCAACCGGGACTAAAGGTCCCCTGCAGCAAAAGTCTGTCGCAGTAGCCGTTGGGCAGGGACCTTTAGTCCCGGTTGGATCTACAAACCGGGACTAAATGTATCTCTACTCCCGGACACAAAAAATATCAGGACTAAAACCAAATTTCAAGCCGGATCAAAGATCGTTTCTCTACTCGTGGCTGTTAGTCACTCTCAGATATCTTTGTGAGATATCTGTCTGACATTTCAAGACGGCCCACTGCGACCACCGGCCGGATCGAGTTGGCGATACCAACACTACTGGACGCCGCTACCGCCGAAGCCAAGCTGCAACACGCACCCTGTGATGGCGATGGACTCATGGAACGCCACGGCTTTCCATTCCCGGCGGTGGGGGCGACGGCGACGTGTGTGCCAACAACCCCCAGACGCGTACGTGCCGCGCATGTTGGGTTAATCCAGCTTGTGCACGAAACTGACAAGTTGCATGTGACTGAAACAGTCAGAGCGGGAAAGCGAGGATTCAAACCAAGCAGTTTCTCTGGAGCAGGGTGATCATGCCCACGACGTCGCGCTGTGAAGCAGTTGCGCTGAGGGCGTGTTATATCAGTGCGTGTGTTGTTTTCTTTACTATAACTTGTTGTAAAAGCTATTGATATAAATAGCTGAGTGTTAGATCGTGCTAGTGCTTGCTTGATCTGTGAAAAGACTCGATTGTATTCGCTGTGGTTTGAAGTGAAAAAGGGCACTGTCCTCCCTGGTGACAGTTGCCAGTTGTGTTCATTGTGTTCATACCCGACTGATCTCAATTGTTCTTAGGATAGCCACTAATCAAGATTGTGCGATTGTGATTCTGGCGTTAACAATTGGCATCAGAGCCTCAATCGCACACCAAATAACCTAGAGAGTCCACAAATGAGTGAGGTTGCACGGAGCGGCGGGGGAGCCGACGGCGGCGATGGAGGACGGATAGTCTATCCGTTGCTGACGGCGACCAACTACACAAGTTGGAGCATCCGAGTGCAAGCCATCATGGAGGACCAAGGTGTTTGGGAGGTTGTGGAGCCGGGGGAACGGTCATCCACATCAACGGCATTGTCGGCGGCTGAGACGGCGGCGAATCTGGCAAAGGACAAGAAGGCGCGGGCGCACCTCTTGCAGTGCTTGCCGGATGACATCTTGATGCAAGTGGCTTCGAAGAAGACGGGAAGAGAAGTTTGGGAGTGCTTGAAGGCGAGATATGTGGGTGCAGATCGGGTGAAAGATGCGCGCCTGCAAACGCTCAAAGCCGAGTTTGACGCGATGAAGATGGCGGAGGATGAGTCTCTGGATCAGTATACGGGGAGACTGACGGCGATGTCAGTGAAGTATAGCAATCTTGGAGGAGCACTTGATGATGCCGCTTTGGTCAAGAAGCTGTTTGATACAGTTCCAGAGCGTTTCATCAATGTTATAGCAGGCATCGAGCAGTTCTTCGATCTGAAGACTCTGATGTTCGAAGAAGCAGTGGGGAGGTTGAAGGCGTTCGAAGAGCAGATTCAGCGGGGAGCTAGAACTAGTGGCGTCAAGGCGGATAGCAGTGGGCAACTGTTACTCACTCAAGCTGAGTGGGAGGCGCGGCAGAAGAAATCTGGAGGAGAAGCCTCGGGGAGAGGACGGTCGGCGGATGGGGGAAGCCGTGGGCGAGGCCGAGGACGCGGGAGAGGTCGTGGCCGAGGAGGGCGTGGTGAAACACTAGGAGCTGCGAAGAGAGACAAGGGACACATTCAGTGTTTCAATTGCAAAGACTACGGGCACTATGCAAACAAGTGTCCTAAGGAGAAGAAGGGTGAAGAAGCTCATTTTGCAAGGGTGGATGATTATGAACCAGCATTGATGCTTACAGTAGCAGAGATGCTGGAAGAGCCCAAGCAGAAAGCAAGTCCTTGTTAGGGTTCAGGAAAGTAGCAAGCAGTGAACCTGAAAGAAGACAGAGTGATCCCTGAACTACTTCTCACTGGCGGTGGAGCCAGCACTGGTAATGTATGGTATCTCGATAATGGTGCTAGTAATCACATGACAGGTGATCCTAGTAAGTTTAGAGAACTAGATCGAGGTGTAGCTGGAAAAGTAAGATTTGGGGATGGGTCTGCTGTTGAGATCATGGGGAAGGGTACTGTTACTTTTCAGTACAAAAACAGTAGTGATCAATGGCAGTTGCATAATGTCTATTACATTCCCAAGTTGAAAAGCAATCTAGTGAGTCTAGGACAGCTCACTGAAATTGGCCATAGAGTGACACTTGATGATGATTATCTAGAAGTGATAGATAAAGTGTCCAAGAATTTGGTTATGAGGGTTCAGAGATCAGTCAATAGGATGTATACTGTTGAACTGAGATCAGTGAAGTCAAAGTGTTTTATGGGAAGCATAGAAGAACCAGCTTGGTTGTGGCATGCTAGACTTGGTCATGTAAATTTCAGGGCAATGAAATTACTAGTAGATAAGGAGATGGTAGCAGGTGTACCAAAATTCACACAACCTGAACAAGTATGCCATGGTTGTTTGGTGGGGAAACAAGCTAGAACACCATTTCCAAAAGTAACAAGTTTTAAAGCTGAGAGGCCACTACAGTTGGTGTATGTTGATTTGTGTGGTCCAATTACACCAGCAACTCCAGCTGGAAACAAGTATTTTATGCTTCTTGTAGATGATTACAGTAGATGGATGCATGTTTATATGATGAAGAGCAAAGATCAAGCTTGTGATTTCTTTCAGAAATACAAAGCTGAAACTGAGAATCAGACTGGTAATAGCATAAAAGTCCTGAGATCTGACAGGGGTGGGGAGTTCTTGTCAGGCATTTTTTCAGGGATATGTGAAAATGCAGGAATCAGGAGACAAATGACAGCACCACATTCACCACAGCAGAATGGTGTCGTAGAGAGAAGAAACAGGACTGTGATGGAGATGGCAAGGTCAATGCTGAAATGCATGGAAGTTCCAGGGAAGTTCTGGGGTGAGGCTATCAGACATGCAGTGTATCTACTGAATAGATTACCTTCAAAGCCAATGGGTGAGCAAACTCCATATGAAGCATGGAGTGGAAAGAAACCACATCTTGGACATTTAAAGGTGTTTGGTTGTTTGGCACATGTGAAGAATACAACTCCACATCCAAAGAAACTGGATGATAGAAGTCAGAAGATGGTGTATCTTGGAGTTGAAGAAGGAAGCAAGGCTCATAGGCTATATGATCCTGTGAAAAAGAAAGTGGCAGTCAGTAGGGATGTCATTTTTGAAGAATCAGTGAAGTGTGAATGGAGTGGTTTTTCACCTGAAGAATTGATGGAATTTCAGGTGGATGGAGAAGCATCAGAATTCAGCACTAACTGGGAGACAGTGGAAGTGGAAAGAAATGATGCAGAACCACTGACAGAACTGGGAGAAGTTCAGTCTGCAAATAACATGGGTACTATGACTGATAGACTTGAGTTGCAAGGGATTCAGTCAGGTGCAGAGGGAAATGCAGACAACACACAACAAGGAAATCCACAGTATGTGGTAGATCAGTTAAACCCTGAGTTGAATGATTTGTCAGATGAAGAACCTCAGAATTTCAAAAGCTTGAATGAGATTTATGACAACACTGAAGAAATTGAATTGGCAGATTCAGAAGAAGAAGAAGCAATGCTAGCTGAGACTGAAGAGCCTGCTAATTTCAAAGATGCAGTGACTGACCCACATTGGGTAGAGGCAATGAACAGTGAGATCAAGTCAATTGAGAAGAATAGAACTTGGGAGTTAACAAAGTTGCCTGCAGGTCATAAACCCATAGGTTTGAAATGGGTTTTCAAGCTTAAGAAGAATGCTGATGGAGAGGTTGTAAAGCACAAAGCCAGGCTGGTTGCAAAAGGCTATGTGCAGAAACAAGGGGTTGACTATGAAGAAGTATTTGCTCCTATTGCCAGGATTGACACAGTGAAAGTGATCTTGGCACTGGCAGCTAACAGAGGGTGGAAAGTGCATCATTTGGATGTGAAAACAGCTTTCCTCAATGGAGAATTAGAGGAAGAAGTATATGTTGCACAACCTGAAGGGTATGCTGTCAAAGGAAAAGAACAGTGTGTTCTTAAATTGAGCAAAGCTTTGTATGGGCTCAAACAAGCTCCCAGAGCTTGGAACATCAGACTGGATAAGAGTCTGAAGAAATTAGGATTTGAAAAATGTGCAAGTGAACAAGCAGTGTATAAAAGAGGAGCTGGAAAAGCTAATCTTATCCTAGGTGTGTATGTTGATGATTTGTTAGTCACTGGAAGTGAGACACAGGAAATTGAGAGGTTTAAAGACCAGATGAAGAAAGAGTTTGATATGAGTGATCTGGGTTTGCTGTCTTACTATCTGGGTATTGAAGTTGAGCAGCATGATGAATACCTCACATTGAAACAATCTGGTTATGTCAAGAAGGTGCTTGCCAAGTTTGGCATGGAGGAGTGTAACTCCACAAAAATTCCTATGGATCCTGGTACTAAGTTGCAGGATGACAAGCAAGGTCAGAAAGTGGATGCAACAGAGTACAGGAGCATGGTTGGCTGTCTGAGGTATTTACTGCATACAAGACCAGATCTTGCCTTTTCAGTTGGAATGGTAAGCAGATTCATGGAGAAGCCCACAATATTGCATCTGAAAGCAGTGAAACAGATTTTCAGGTACATAAAGGGCAGTGTTGAATATGGTCTTGTATATACCAAAGGAGGTGATCCAGAGGTACTGAATGGCTTTTCAGACAGTGATCTGGCAGCTGACATAGTAGGAAGGAAAAGCACAGCTGGGATGGCATTCTATCTTAATGAGTGTCTTGTGACTTGGTGCTCTCAGAAGCAGAAGACAGTGGCTCTATCATCTTGTGAAGCTGAGTTTGTAGCTGCTACCCTAGCAGCAATGCAAGCATTGTGGCTGAGAAGTCTGTTAGCAGAGCTAAATTCAGTTAAACCTAGAGCTATTACACTGTATGTTGATAACAATTCTGCCATTGCTCTAATGAAGAACCCAGTCTTTCATGGGCGCAGCAAACACATTGATGTCAAGTATCATTTCATCAGAGAGTGTGTGGAGAGAGGACAGATTGTTGTGAAAAAGATCAACACAAATGACCAAAAGGCTGATGTGCTGACTAAGCCAATGGCAGCAGGGAAGTTTACTGTTATGAGACACCTGGTTGGTGTCCGGGACATTGGTGCACAGCAAGATTAAGGGGGAAGAATGTTGGGTTAATCCAGCTTGTGCACGAAACTGACAAGTTGCATGTGACTGAAACAGTCAGAGCGGGAAAGCGAGGATTCAAACCAAGCAGTTTCTCTGGAGCAGGGTGATCACGCCCACGACGTCGCGCTGTGAAGCAGTTGCGCTGAGGGCGTGTTATATCAGTGCGTGTGTTGTTTTCTTTACTGTAACTTGTTGTAAAAGCTATTGATATAAATAGCTGAGTGTTAGATCGTGCTAGTGCTTGCTTGATCTGTGAAAAGACTCGATTGTATTCGCTGTGGTTTGAAGTGAAAAAGGGCACTGTCCTCCCTGGTGACAGTTGCCAGTTGTGTTCATTGTGTTCATACCCGACTGATCTCAATTGTTCTTAGGATAGCCACTAATCAAGATTGTGCGATTGTGATTCTGGCGTTAACAGCGCATATATCCCGTTGCACGTACGGCGACTCCACGGCCGGTTGGTTCGCTTTCACGAGTCCACGACAAACTGAAGTAATATAACGTGTGCTTGCGCGCTTTTCACACGATGATCGGCATGGATCGATGCAAGGGCATACGAATCCTTTTTAATTAATCTGCAACGACGGAACACGTACAGCTACAAGTTCTTTTTGGACAATTGAAAGACTTTTGCGATCCATGCTTTAACTTGTTCGAAATAAACATACAGTTTCAAGGGAGGTGTTCCGTTCCTCTTCTGTGTCTGCAGGCTAGCTCAGCAGCATATCCTATCACTGCCGGAAACCGGGCCTTTGCCGAGTGCAAATTGCTTTGCCGAGTGTAAAAAATTGGGCACTCGGCAAAGAATTGCACTCGGCAAAAAGGGCACTCGGTAAAGGACTTCTTTGCCGAGTGCCAGGCTCTCGGCAAAAGCGCGGCACTCGGCATAGGCTTCCCCGCGTAACGGTGTTCGGCCACGTCCTTCTTTGCCGAGTGCCAGCTATTAGGCTCTCGCCAAATATTTTTTTAGAAAATACTTTCCCAAGTGCCCCTGACACGGTGCTCGGCAAAGATTCATTTTTGTTGAAATTTCTTTGCCGAGTGCCCCTGTGAGGGCACTCGGCAAAGAGGAATTTTTTAAAAAAAAATTCAAAACCCTCTTTGCCGAGCGCCTCATTCTTGGCACTCGGCAAATACCCCTTTGCCGAGTGCCATGCCCCGGCGCTTGACAAAGTTTTTTTTTGGTCTCCAAATTTTTTGTGCAGCCCTTTTAAAGTACCAGGAACTACTCGTTAGAATTTGGGGATTTTTTTTGGTTTTTTTATATATTTAGTTACTTTATTTCGTTTACTTGAATTTTTTCGAAAAATATAAATTTGAACTGCACGTGGTACGAATAATGGAATTTAATGATTCAAAAAATGATAGTCATGTTACTGAGTGTAGTGTGAGGCCGTATCTAGGAACGGACCCAAAATTTCGGACATCTTGTTCACGAAACATGAATGTGAACTTGCGTGCGAAGTATTTTTAAATTCTATAAAAAGCAAACGAAGTCCGAAAATCATAAAACTTGTTGAGATGTCATGATATCGTATGTGGAGGCTATGATAAAAATTTCAGAAGATTTCGTGCACGTTGTCACGTACGATGCTTACAAACCAGGACATCCCTTTCAGGTGTCAAACGATGAAGATTACAACTTCAACTCAAACACATATGATGGAGAGTTCTATCAAGAAGAGGGGCTACAAGGGAGGTTTGACATAGACTTAACCGAAGAGATAGGAATAGAAGTAGACAATGAAAGGGATGATGACGAGGACGCTGGAGACGAGGTGCGAAATCTGAAGGACATACAAATGCTTGAGCGATTACGTTTAGGCAATGACAATGAAGACAACATTCCTCCTTCGGATAGTGTTGATGAGTTGGACAATGTTTATAGTGATGACGAGACCTATGATCTAGCTAATCTCAATCATGAAGATTATTTCTAATACATGTAATACTATGTTTTTTGTAATTATATTTTTTCATTTTTGCATATATTTCTAATACATGTATTACTATGTTTTTTGTAATTATGTTTTGTTCATTTTTGCACCTATTTCTAATTACGTCTTGTTTTTCTTTTTTATTGCAGGTGATTGAACAAAGATAGTGGGCGACCATCATAGGTCCGTGAACTCGATTTACCAAAGACCACGCCGGCTGCAGGAGGAGGCGGAGGGGGCGGCGGAGGGATCGGACAGGAGGAGGAGGACCGCCAGCCGCAAGAGGGGGCCGTCTCCTCCCACGCCACGTGAGGAGGAGCTGGAGGAGGAGGTGGCGCCCGTGGACGAGTCGGACGAGGAGCTGGTTCGTTAGACGGACGAGGAGGAGGAGGAGGGGGAGGCGGCAGGCACGGGTTCCGCTTCCTCCGACTCCTCTTCGAGTGTCTACTTGCGAGGTCCCGCGAGCCTCCCACAGGTTCCGCTTCCTCACCAACGCCCAGTGATTCGCCCCGAAGGGCAAAAATAAGTAACTTTATATGTTATCACCACTACTTCATATGATATGATGAAAAAAACTAATAATTTTTCTTAATCACTTGTGCAGGAACTGGGTGGTTGTGTCGGGTGGTAGCACATGGCTAGTCAACGGCATCCTAGGTCTTCTGTGCAGGCAACACTTCCCCGGCACTGTCACGTACGCATCGAAGACGGAGCCAGCCTACTCGTTTGACCACTACACCGTCGCCCTCGATGCGGAGTACCCCAACAAGGTGGCGCGGGTGAAGGCAGAGTTTTGGGTAAGTCTCCCTCGCACAACATTGCTCAATACGTCGCATTCATTGGACTTTTCTTGAAATAATGAATGGATGCATCGCTTTTGTATGCAGATTTATTACAGATGCGATGATGCATTTGAGGCCAGGGCGGAGCAGGTGACTACCAAAGCCTGTAAAAAACTCATCACCGACATGCATCACGAGGTGCGCATCCAGGCCATCGTAACCTACTACGGGTCGAAGCTTGGAGAGAGGAAAACCAAGAAAGACGCAAGAGAGATGCAGCTGACCCAGGAGCAGTACCTTGAGGTAAATGAAAAACATCAATATTGATTCGTTTTGAGATTAAGTTGGTTGAATTTGATCTTCTTATATGTCCAATACTTGATGACGTGTAGATGACTCCCTGGTGGTGCCAAGCGTATCCCGAGTGCTGGGCGATGATGGTGGAGAGGTGGTTCACGGAGGAGTACCTAAAGATACACATGGATGCCTGGGACCGTCGTTTGTAGATGCAAGGTCCAGCACACCATCAAGGCAGCCGTAACCTCGCCAGATACAAACAAGCATGGGTACGCGAATTAATTTATCTATTGTGACACTCAGTTCTGCCTGATTTCTAATCATCGTGCTGTCTTCCTCTCTTCTGGGTCAGTAGGCTAGCTCAGCAGCATCATATCTCCGAGTCATGAATCAATCATGACAATCAATTCAATACGAAAAATGCCCAAAGTCACCCAAATAAGGAAAACAAAAACAAAAACAAAAAACACAGCGATCCTAAGAACAATAATCTAGGAAAAGGAACATGAAACAGACAACTCAAATGGGCTAACATGATGATGGCTTTTTTCGCCCTGTGGTCAAAGACTGGGGACGTGTCGTACTCGTTGAGCTAGCTTGCATGCATGCAGATGTGATGTCGTAGTCCACCAAAACCGGGATGCATGACGCACGCACACGCCATGCAAGCAGCAACACGAATATGCACAGCGCAACGGTGGTGGTCTGGTGGACGGTGGTGGTCGAGTTGACGATATTTTGATGATGAGCAGGTAGAAAGACAAGGGAAATCAACGTACGTAGTATTGATGAAAACTTTAGTAAATTTTTTAAACTAACAGAACAAGCAGTTTTGAAACTAGCACACTAGTATATTTAAGTAACGTAAAGCATGACTTACTTTTTTACGGAGAATATTAAGTTAAGAAATTGAAGTATGTTTTTTTTTTAAAAACAAAATAGGAATATATATCATATATATATATCATAAAAGCATAACGACAATATGAAAAACATTTCAATGCAACATACGTCTGAAAGTAGATGAAACATTTGAAACACACACTTGCAATATGCGTGTGAAACACATGAAATATCCATATTTACAACGTGTAACATAAAACCACTTGCTGCAACGTAAGACTGAACAGCTGAAATATTTGGAACATACTGTCGCAACATATGTTTGAAACATATGCAACATCCAGATAAAAAAGGATTGCAGCAGACGTCAGGAAACGGATGAAACATTTTGAACAAACGCTTGCAACATGCCTCTGAAATATTTGCAACATCCCCCGATCTACTTTTGCAACATCAAGATAAAATAATTACAACATACATCTGAAATACTTGAAACATACATCTGCAAAATAGGAGAGGGAAGGTGGGGCTGTCGATTCTGGCCATCGGGGTGGGAGCCGCCGGCGAGCCAGCGGTGCGCGAGCACCACCAGCACCGCCTAGGCTCGTGGGTGCCCTTGGCTCGGCCGAGGAAGACATAAGGCGCCACGACCACGTGTGCCCCAGCGGCCATGGCGGGGTCAGCGGCGCGCCCAATGGTGATGGCGATGGACAAACGGCGAGGGATGGAGCGACGCAGGTGACTAACACGGAGGTGAGAGCAGCGTAGGGAGCGAGGGCGCGTGGCATGGCCGGCGACAGGGGGAAGGGCACGGTGCAACTTGTTGCAAAAATCTTAACTATTGAATTAGTGATCCTAACGCGGAATGCTCGCATGCTTTGCCGAGCGCAACTTGTTGAGTCTCGGCTTGCATTGGATCATCTTTAATTAATTTCGCAAAATGGAACACACACTTTTGCAAAGATGTATGCGGTGGTTGCATTGCGTGTGGCGCTTGCGCTTGCTTCACGAAATCAAATCACGAGCTGAATGTTGGCATGAGTCGCCACATCACCCACCAAACCAGGCCCTTTGTTCTGGATAGCGCTCACTACCCCAAATATGGACATCACTGTCGGTTCATGGCTCAAGCCGGCTATGTTGGCTGAGCCATCACTGCCAACTGGTGGCTCAAATTGATATTGTAGGCTCAATTAACACTGCTGGCTCGGGTTTCAAGCCGATAGTGATGGGTCAACCATCACTGCTGGTTTTGTGCTAGCCGACACTGATTTTTTTCCGCATTTCGCTGTTTTATAATTTATTTTATTTTATTGGTGGAATCGGCTGTCGCTTTATATTCGCTACTAAACCCTAAACCCTAAACCCTAAAAACCTAAACCCTAAACCCTAAACCCTAAAACCCCAAACCCTAAACCTAAACCCTAAACCCTAAACCCTAACCCTTTATATTTTATTTTATTTTATTTTATTTTACTGGTGGAATCGGGTTTCGCTTTATATTCGCTACTAAACCCTAAACTCTAAACCCTAAAACCTAAACCCTAAACCACCCCAAACCCTAAACCCCCTAAACCCTTCACCCTAAACCCTCCTAAACCTAAACCCTAAACCCTATCCCTAAAACCCTCCCTAAACCTAAACCCTACCCCAGATCAGGACATCACGTAGGTCCGTCAACATTAAACCTTACAAATGTTACTATTACATGTCCATCAACATAAAACATTATAAATATTGTTACAGTTCAAATATGAAGCTCTCAATCCCTTAAAATAAAAAAGAAATTATAATAGCCTGTCGAGCCGCTCTGGCCCGTACTGCGCCTTGTACTTGGACTGTGCAATGGAGAATGTTCCTTTTTTTCCAAGCACTCTGATACGATGAAGGTTGCTAGCTCTGATGACAGTACTATGACCTTCATTTCTAACAGCCTATTGTGTTTAAATTTCTTGCGCTATCATTCAAAAAAATTGGTTTAGAAAGGCAGAAATGTTAGAGAAATAAGTAGATCATTTTGTTGAATTAACAAATATAAATGAAATAGGGATTATACACACCAAAGAATCTTCCGCCTCTGATTTTATGCCGAGGTAGCGAGGCATTACCCACATTACATAGAACCCGCATTCATTGTTTCCCGCCGGCTGGTCTAGGGTCTCCAATTCCATTTGTGCAACCTGTAATGGGACCTTCGTCTCACCAACCATTCTTGCCTGGACACCGTGCCACATTATAAAGTGCGAAAAAGGGGCAACATCAGAATATGCTATGCGCGATTAGAAAAGAATATGTTATTAGGTTCACTTACACATTAAGCACTTCGACTAGGGGATCGAGCAAAGAAAGTGGCTTTTTCTTCGCGTCCCACACATTGATATGATTTCTTTTAATATTGACAACAATGAAGACGAAATGGTTGCTACAATCATAAAACCCTAGTTAACGAAGAATCGTAACTACAAAAAACAAGCATAAAAATAAGAGCAAAGAACACATACTCACAGTTATAGGCTAGAAGTATTTCGGTTTTATTACTCATCTTGAAATTTTTGAAAATGCCAGTCATTGTTTCTGTCATATCTTCCACTTTATTTCCATACACGCCGACGCATGTTCTCTCGTTGACTAGCTCAGGGTCCAGGAAAGACATATGGGCGTACTTTGTTTTCAACCAATGTTTTGCTACACACCTGCATAATTCATGGGGAATGTGCAGTCATTAACTATTTGTGTATCAAGACAGTAGTTAATTATCATATAACTAGAGTAGGGTATTACATAGTCCATAGCGTCAACATTTGTGTATCGAGATCGCGTCTCTGGAATAGCTAAAACAAGTGATCCCAACCGACAAAATGCTTCTCTTCATTAGGATAATGGAAAACATGCGGCGGGCGGATAATATACTCGAAACCCACCTGCCCCGTCTCAAGTGCTTGGGCCATGTAATAATCATGCAAGTCACGCATATATGTTGCCAAATTTTTATACTCCTCCTTGTCTACCAAGAAATTGCCTCTTTGAAACTGCATTGCAGGTTTTGTCGTCTCATATATTAGTGAATCATAATAGATGTTCACGGCATCATCACTGCTTAATCCGGGGTTGTCTTCAACAATTTTGTTTATCTTCCTTTGATCTTCATGGTGTATTTCTTCGACTCTTAATTGATTGTGCTTACTCTCTGTTTGCCTATTGAATTCGGACTACACCCTCCACTTAGGCATTGAGGCAAATAGATTCTAGAATTTAACTTTGTCTACCTTAGAGGCTACTTTTCGCTTTTGTTAGGTTCATCAAGTTTGTAACGCTGCCACTCATCGTCCTTTTGTTTTTTTGTTGGTCCACTTTGGGAGCATTAGAGACCGAATCTGAGGACCTTTTCTGCGACTGCGAGGATGCCTTAGATCTTGTTTTGGGCTGTTGTGGAGGAGGTGGAGGACGAGAATTATGTTTTCTTGGGGGTGATGACCAGCAAGGAGGAGGAGGAGGAGTCTTCTCTTTTCTTAGGGCTGATGAAGATGGAGGACGAGGAGGAAGAGAAGGAGACTTTTGTCTTCTTGGGGGTGATGGCAAGGAACCAAGGAAGGTAGTGTGATCTCCTCTGTTGGGAGATGGTGAGTGATCATCTCTGGGTGGCGAAGATTTGCCATCGTCCTCATCATCATCCGAAGACAACTGGTGATCAAGCTTAATGAAGTGCTTGCACCAGGCCACATGAGCACCCTTGTTCTAAAAAAGGCATTGTCTGTCTTCCTGTGGGGGTAATCAATGTGCATCTTGTTATACTTCTTATCAAGTATAGTATCAATGCTGACGTGGGCATACCCCGTTGGAATTAGGCAGCCACTAATGGTCCCATCTCCCGTAGGCCAGTCCTGGTCGATCGCCACCTTGTCAATTGTCCATTGCTAACGGATGTACAGCCTAACATTGACGGGTTTAGTGATGTTGTCCACCGGATGAGGCGCATTTGCCTCTTCATCATCGAGCAAGGTCGATCCATAGCTGCTGCGACCCCTGAACTGTGGGCTAAAGCTAGTCGGAAGAGGTTCTTGTTGTACTACTGATCCTATGGACGCCATAAGTACATTGACTTTTTCTTGAACCCTCTCATCAATTCGTTTTTCGAATTTGTCTTCCATCTCTTTTAGAACCCTAATATACTCTGCCTCTTGTGCCGCTCTACCCCTCGAGCGGCTCCAATAACTGGAAGATTCTTCCTCGAATGCTATTTTCCAAGGAACAAGACCGGCTTCTCTAGTGCGACTAGGGTGGTCCTTGTTTCCGAGTGCTCGGGTGAGCACATTATTCTCCCTATTAGTATTGAGGGTCCCTTTCCTCACCTCATCATTTACCTTGGAGATCCTCTGGACGAGGTGCTCATGGCTGGATTTGTGGAGCTAGAGCACCCATCCGGGCCATGGTGTACCCCCCTAACCATACAAAAATATATCGATCTAGGCTCCCAATTGGCAGTCTCAGGCTCAATGCTAAGGCGTTCCACCTCCTTAAGTTCCCTTTGAAATGCATCCATCTTACTAGCGTAGCCACGAGAGCCGAGATTATGAGGATTCATCGCTTTAAGCGTGTTCTCCTTATTCTTCATGCTCTGTTCCAAGTACTCCTCGGATTGCCTGTATTGCTTGAATTCCTACCAGAAGTCCTTCTACTTGGTGTACTCTCCACCACTCCAATTTGGCTCTTTATCCTCGAGGATAAATTTCTTGTATAATGTCCCCTTAAAAGTCTTGAAGCATGTCCCCATGATTTCTTTTGCTTTTTTCTTGACTTGCTCCTTGTCATTGTCCCGTGGAAAAGTGAAATACTGTGGGATCCATTTCTCCCATATGTCATCCTTCTCACTTTCGGGAACCCTCCATGGGTCAACATCTTTCCCAATCCACTTCCTGTACTTAATTGGGATGTAGTCCCTTAAAGTGCCCCGATGACAATCTTGTATTTGGCCACAGCTTTTTTAGGTGCGAGCAGCTCACCGACTTGGTCAAACTCAGTAATGTGCCAGCGTGCATTCCTACCAGTAGGAAGCTATGACACACCTTGCTTAGTTCTGGTCTTGCTGCTACCCGAACCATCTGGCTGCTCGGTCGGCTCAACCTCTTGCTAGAGACACCAAGTAAGCTAATAGACTCTCAATTAATTAGCGTGTGTAGTTACCTAGTCACATGATACCTACCTGGTCATCTTGGTCACCTTGATCCAGCTCGAGAAGAGTGCTAGGGGTCCATGGTACCTCGTTCTCACCATCCTGATTGTTACTACCATCGTTTGTCGAATCATGCTGCTCACCCGTCCCATCGATATCAGCAGCTTCTTGTTGCCTATTAGTTCTTGGACGACGGGTCAACGGGCAACGATGAGTCATGGCTGTGACATGATCATGGTCAGTTTTGGTTGCGTACAACTACTAGTAGCATTTGTGCATATATATATTACCCAACTAATAGAGATTTAATGCAAAGTAATAAGTCCAAATACTATTCTCCTAGAACAAATTCATTGTTTGATTGGCTACATGCAACAAAGTCCACCTACTATTCTATGAAACTTAGCCTACATCAACTTCCAAATAAGAAAAGTAATGACCATAGCCATAAATAAAAGCATGACATCTTTCCAAGACCAAGGAGCAATTCTCCTAATCTTCATATCTCCGGCGGGTGGCTTCTCTTCAATCTCCAGTGCCGGCTGATGGCCATGGTTTGCACTTCTTGCACCATAGTATGCCCTCAAAGCTTTAGCTTCTATGTTGTATTTTTTGTACAAATTCCCTGAGTAGCGATTGACTTGAGCATAGCAATCTTCCTAGGTAAGGTAGATCCCAGGCACCCGACCAACATGCACTACATACCATGCCATGGTTTCCTATACATTTAACCAAATTAGTTTCATAATGCTATGTCCACAACTTTGTTATTTACACCTAGAGCTGATTCAAAGATTAACAAGGTTGAAAACACTAACAAGCAGATCTACACAAACTAGGACAGAAAACTGACATGAAATTCAGAATGGTATAACTAGAGTTCTAATCATCCAACAAACATGATTCTTAACTTTATGGAAAGCTTAATAAGTCATTTATAACTTTCTTATTATCATATTAAGATAGTTCTATAGCTAACAAGGTCAAACAACAAGAAGAAGGCATCTCTGTCCAGATTTGGATAGAATCTGCCATTCTAACTCGGACAGCTAGAACTTGAGTTCTAGACCACCAAAAATGGTCTTCTTGGACATTTTGGAAAGATTAACAAAATCACTAAAACTCTTCTATTATCATGAATACATGATTCCATGCTTAAATAGGCTAAACAATACAATCATTCAGATATGTTCAGAGCACATGCAAAAGCTGACAGCAAACTTGTAAAATCTATAACTCCTAAACCATCAGGCCTAAAATCATGAAATTTTAGAAAAGCAAGATAAGGTAATTATCTACCACTTTGGTATTCAACATATCTACAGAAAACATTATATAGGCCATGAAATCATCTCCACACTGCAAACTGCTCTAGCAGCCAGAACAACATAGATACAACTAAATGCATTTATCATTTATGTTATTAACAACTAACATTTTGTTGCTATATAGGCAGCTCCTAATCATAACCAAGCAATCACATTACTTAGCACCAATTATTAGAAGTATTACATGGCATAAACACACCAACGGGGGTGAGGGCGGTGGCGGTGCTCCGGCAACGTCGAGGAAGACGAGAGTGCTAGCGTGGCTGATGACGTCGGCCGTGGCAAGGATGGTGGCGACGGCGTTCCTCGTTGCCAGCGACGGAGACAAGAGGCCGTGCTACACGAAAAAGAAGGATGCTACCCTCATGGGAATTCCATCGAATAGAGGAGGGGCAGTGAGGCCGACGCGCACCTTGTAGCGTGGAGAAGCCCCTTTCCGCGCGCTCCTAAGATCCTCGAATGGCCGGCGTGGACGACCGTGGGATGAGGGACCACTAGATGGGGGACGGCGGTGTGGAGGACCACGGGTGTTGAGGCCCACGGTGTTGAGCATCACGGTGTGGTGGACCGTGAGGCGGTGGACGGTGCAGGCGGCTTCCTCGCCAGGGCAGGGCGCACCGTGCAGCATGGCCGTCGGAGTGGAGGAAGAGGAGGGCTCGAGGGTAGCGGACGGGGGCACGTGGGTGGAGGCGGTGCTTCTTCGGCATGGTGGAAGAGAGCACCACGAGCGTTCGAAAAGGGGAAAAATTCGCCAGCGCGTGCTCAGTTTATATAGTGATGGTGCATTACTTCCGGTTGCCAAGTAAAACCGACAGTGATGGGGGCTCATCATTGCCGGTGCTAGCCTAGAACTGGCAGTGATGAGCCGCAGTACTGCCGGTACCACCTACCTGTTAAGTAGGTTTAGTTTTGAGTTCCTTTCAAACTCGTACAACTAGCACAACGGTTAAGGCACCGCACTCTTGACCCCAAGACCCGCGTTCAAAACCTGGATAGCCCAGTCGGGCCAAAATTTTTTGTTTTAATTTTTAATAACCTAACTACATTATAACTAAATATGAGAAAATAAAAAACTAAACCTAACACAATTACTATCCTAGCGCAGCGGTTAAGGCACTACACTTTGGAGCCCGATACCCGTGTTCGATCCCAGGCGGGTCAAATTTTTTTAATTTTGTTTAATTTATGAATATAAACTAACTACACTATAACTAAATAAAGGAAAATAAAAAACTAAACCTAACACAATTACAATCCTAGCGCAGCGGTTAAGGCACTACACTCTAGAGCCCGAGACCCGGGTTCGATCCCTGGGCGGGTCAAAAAAATTTTAATTTTGTTTTATTTTTGAATGTAAACTAACTACAGTATCACAAAATAAAAGAAAATAAAACAACCAAGACTACTACAACTACTATCATAGCGCAACGGTTAAGGCACACTACTATTTACCTAGAGACCCACGCTCGAACCCGAGGGTGGGCATAATTTTTTTTGAATTTTTTTAAAATATACCTATTACTGTCGGTCATCAAAGAGAAACCGATAGCGTTTGTTGTCATCACTGTCGGGTTACCCCATCACTGCCGGATTACACATATTTTTTCCCTTCTTTAAACTGAATTCACACATTTATATTCCTATTGCACCTATGTCCAAATGGCTTGATTTTTTTTGCAAGCATGTACTCCCAAATTATGACCCCACACAAGATCTTAGTTTTTCTAATCATTTTATTTATTATTATATTTTTATTTGTGCTAAATGGGACAAAAGGGGCCCCATTACATGTTGGGCACACTACAATTTTGCATCCATCTCAACCAAAAATTGGTCCCTAGGACACATAAGACCCTGTTGAAAAGTTTACCACCATTTCAGATCATTTTGGGATAGGCTTAGTTCAACCTATAATTAATCGGTGACGTCGCGCGAAAATTCAATTAAACAGCAGAAAGTACCAAACCATCTCAGAAAAATCCCAAACTTGGTGGTTCCTTCACCCGTGGTACGTGCAAGACCGAGAAAAAGTTTGAGACCAATACGACACTGGAATACATATGAACCACAGAAATCTTGTGAACATAGGTGTTTAGTCATTATAACATGAAACAGCTTCTATAGGTGTGTGAAGTAGGTTTGTACCGCCTATGTCCAAATAGCTTGAAATTTTTTTGCAAGCATGTACACCCAAATTATGGTCCCACACAAGATTTTAGGTTTTCTAATCATTTTCTTTATTATTAAACTTTTCTTTGTGATAGACGGGACAAAAGGGGGCCAATTACATGTTGGGCACACTACAATTTTGCATCCACCTCGACCAAAAATTGGTCCCTAGGGCACATAAGACCCTATGGAAAAGTTTGGCACCATTCTGAATCCTTTTGGGTAGGCTCAGTTCAAGGTGTAATTAATCGATGACGTCGCACGGAAATTCAATTAAAAAGCAAAGGGTACCAAACCATCTCAGAAAATCCGAAACTTGGTGGTTCCTTCACCCGTGGCACGTGCAAGACTAAGAAAAAGTTTGAGACCAATACGACACCGGAATGCATATGAACCATAGAAACCTTGGGAACCTAGGTGTTTAGTCATTATAACATGAGACGACTTCTATAGGTTTGTGAAGTAGGTATGTGCCGCCTATGTCCAAATGGTTTGAAATTTTTTTGCAAGCATGTATGCCCAAATTATGGCCCCACACAAGATCTTAGGTTTTTCTGATCATTTTCTTTATTATTGTACTTTTCTTTGTGATAGACGAGACAAAAGGGGCCCAATTACATGTTGGGCACACTAGAATTTTGCATCCACCTCGAGCAAAAATTGGTCCCTAGGGCACATAAGACCCTGTGGAAAAGTTTGGCACCACTCCGGATCATTTTGGGTAGGCTCAGTTCAAGCTCTAATTAATTGGTGACGTCGCGCGGAAATTCAATTAAACAGTAGAAAGTACCAAACCATCTCAGAAAAATCCCAAACTTGGTGGTTACTTCACCTGTGGCATGTGCAAGACTGAGAAAAAGTTTGAGACCAATAGGGCACTGGAATTTAGAGTTCTTGTTCCACAGCACATGAATAACATGACAAACGACAAGCCGAATTAAACTTAAGCCTTGCAAATTAAACCTAAACAAACACTAATTCGGGGGTGGATGCGCAGCACCATACATTTGCATCCAAGCATGGTAATTGATGTCACAGATTCTATAACCACAGCCATCGATGAAGGCCAATGCCCTTACGATTGCACTCTCCCGTGCCTCAAAAGACCGGTGACATGGTCATCCATAGATGTAACCTACTGAACGACCATTGGCCCCGTTAGTAAATCTTATGCAGAACTGGTGTCTTGCAGTGGTGTGCTGGCCAAGCTTCCCAGTATAGTACTCCCAGTCATATCCAAGTCTCTCCGTAGCTTAGTCTAGAATGACCGACAAGCCCAATGCAGCATAGGTACTATCATGGAGCACCACCTGCAAGTGGGCAAAAAAATGAGAGATCGTTATTACAATAACAATACAATCGATAACCATGACTCAGGTATCAGTGACGTTGACTTTACCACATCCATTTAGTTATAACTCACCCAGTATTCGCTTACTTGCGGAACGGAGACATCACCAGCACGCAAAGCTTCTATCTTGAAGTTCGAAAAATTGGGCACCTGATAGCAAAGGTGCTGAAGTGCCACCAAACAGTTGGGCACGGTAGAGAACTGGGTGCTTCTCCTACTAGGCATCTGTGATCCTATCTGCTAGATAAATTTCTGATGCCCTGATGGTAGCCTCGAAGGGATGTAGAAGCTTATGTCACACGTCCAAGTTTGACCATCATCACCTGTTGCCGTGTTCTCAACGATGTCCGGCACCATGAGCAAGGTAAGTGCTACTTACCGCCACTATATATGCAACAATGATATTATTTGAATGAGTCCATACATATTATGAAGCAACACTTATTACAAAATTTAAACTACACTAATTAATTAGCATCCAAAAATAAGATGTTGGAAAATATTTCATACGATAGCTTGAAGAGGGTGGTTTAGAATGGCCACATCAGGATCTAATGGATCATCGCCAGGGCGGAAACCTGGTTCTTGTGGTGGGGGAGGTCCGCTCATCCCACCTAATAAAATTCAAGAAATATGATTGTAAATATATATTTCGTTATATAAAATGTGCCAAGTAAAATGTAGCAAACTAAATAAATATAGATGGATGCATATATATACATAGCTAGAATATGGAAGAGGAGAATATATATATTGCATTGTACCTAATAAAATTCATAAAATATGAATAGAAAAATATATATTGCATTATATAAAAAATGCCAAGTAAAATGTTGCAAACTAAATAAATATAGACAGAATATGCCAAGTAAACTGAATAGAAAAATATATATTGCATATATACATAGCTACAATGTGAGAGAGGAGAACATATATATACCTGCAATGAAATATCCAAGAGCCATGATCAACCACGTAGAGTGAAAAGAGTGAGAAGTGAGAGTACGTGAAACTAAGAATTGAGAGTGAAATGAGGGTGTGTGCGTGTGTATGTTCCTGGTTCCATTTTATAGGGGGCAGACAAATCAATGCCGGTTTTGAAACAAAACCGACACTGATGGTGTCCATCACTATCGGTTTTGTAATAAAACCAACAGTGATGCAACCCTATCACTGTTGGTTTTGTAATAAAACCGGCAGTGATCGGCTTGAAAACACGTACTTCTAGGCATGCATGCAGCAATAAATGCATTGCATGCTTGCTGCAATAAAGGTCATTACTTATGAAAAATAGTAATCCCGTGATGTTTATTTAATGCTCAAATATAATGTCCAAAAATTTCTATCAATTGCATAATTTCATATATGGGTACAAAACACCGTCGTCCATCCAAAAAATTAACGCTAGATAATTAATTATTAGGGCACCATATATATGTAAAATATCCATACATGCATTTCCATTTGAAGAGACAAACATCGATATATATATATATATATATATATATATATATTTCGGTTATGAAAATACAACATAAAATAATAGAAACCTTGAAATAAAATTACATATACGATAACAAAGACATGACACTAAAATTAAATATATGATAATAAAAACATAATTCCGTCTAGGTTAATGTTACAATCGAAGTGTACAAACACATTATAAGATAACTACCTTAGAAGCATTCTTCTAGAACCTAGGTAGGGTGGGAGACAAGCGGAGAGGTTGCCGGGCACTGTTGAACCCATGCCTCTCCGGACTGACAATCCAGAGCACACAGGATAGTTGCAGCACAGCGATGAATCCATGCAGCTCCGGTCAGACAATCTAGAGCACATCGGATATGATGACTCTATCAATCTTGTGGCATCCCCAAGCTTCGCCGTTGCTCTATCTTTAGAAACATTCTTTTAGTACCTTTTGTGTGCAGCATCCTTGCGGATGACCACGCTTATTAAAATTTGTACATGGAGGGTTTTCTCCCACACAGAGGCCATAGATGTGTATACTAGCTAGAGAGAACGAAGTGATGAGAAATAAGCAGCAAGAGGGTGGCAAGACTTGGCTGTTGAGAGGCTAGCTCCTGGCCTTGGGTCATTTTATAGGGGCTAGCAGTCGTGGTATGTTTTTATTTTTGAAATAAAGCTATCGAGATAGGTGGGAGTAGTGCTCTTGCTATGGTGGTCAGCGGGAGCACTATTGGCTTGTGCGGAGAATCTAGACATCACTGTCGATTTTAGTTTAAAAACAGTTAGTGAAGGTTGCCTTCTGTGCCGGTTCAAGCAACCGACAGTGATAGCTTCTATCACTGTCGGTTTTTAAACCAAAACTGGCAGTGATAAGCCCTGCCATGCTGATACCCAGCAGTTGGGCTGCCTGCCGTCGCAGCCTTTTTATAAAAATATATATAAAAAAATCTTGAGCCTAGGATTCGAACCTTGGTCTCGGGTTTCTTAGTTTGGAGCCTTAATTACTGCGCTAGAATAGGGATTACGTTAGGATTAGTTGTACTTTTTCTTTTATCCTGTTGTAATGCAGTACTACTACATAATAAATGAAAAATCAAAAAAAGTTTGGCCTCCTTTGGATTCGAGTACGGGTCATGGGGTCCGGAGTGCGCGGCCTTAACCGCTGATCTAGGATAGGGAGTTCGGTTAGATTGAATTTATTTTTTCTTTTATCCCGTCGTAACGCACTACTAAATAATAAATGCAAAATCAAAGAATTTTGACCCGCCTAGGATTCGAGCTTGGGTCTTAGGGTCCAGAGTACGCGGCCTTAACCACTACGATAGTATAAGAAGTTAGTTAGTCTGATTTTATTTTTTGTTTTATCCCTTCCAAACACACTATTAATTAATCAGACAGAAAAATGTACTCGAAATTTGTTTATATTCTATTTTCTTTTATCCCTTCCTAACACACTATTAAAAGTTTTGTTTAATTTTCTTTTTATTCGTTTATTGTTTGTAAATATAGTTAATTTATTGTAAAATAAGATAAAAATTTGTGTTTTGATTATTTAATTCTATTATAATTAATTAATGGTCTAAAATTATCAAATGATAGTGTCTGTGAACTTCATCTCAATATTTGATTACATAGTCAATAATTTAATTATAGAGATGCGTACAAAATATAAATAAGATATTTAGTGCGAATTACAATGTCTGAATAATGATTACATAGTTAATAATAATTTAATTGTCTTCATGGGGTCCAACAATGAGGGCCTCATCGTGATCACTCCAGACGTAAGAAGGTTCGTCACCCTCTTCTAGGATAGGTAGGGGAACGTTCGCCCCGAATGCAGACATTTCCTGATAGCCCCTGTAGTCTTCTTCGTCCGTCACTCCATCAACACCGACACTCTTCTTTTTCCTTCTAGGAATACTTTTAGCTTTGCTTTTGTCTTTTTATCCCTTGCATAGAAGATTTGCATAACGTCTTTTGCAAGGATGAAGGGGTCGTCTCTGTATGCGGTCTTGGTGAGATCAACGGTAGTGAACCCTTCTCTATCGGTGGTGATTTCCTGAAGCCAGACCCACTGGCAGCGAAAAGAGCTGCCTTCAACCGACCATAGTCTAGCTCCCATATCTCCTCTATGAAACCATAGTATGTCACCTGCACGTTGCCATTTTTGTCGTGAGCATAGAAACGAACACCACTATTTTGGTATGTGCTCTTTCCATCTTGCTTTTTGTGTAAAATATGAATCCATTGATCTCATACCCTTGGTACTTAAGCAATGTACTCGAAGGTCCCTTGGCTAAGATATCTAGCTGATTACCCAACGTTGTTCCAATCAAGCGGCATCGCAACCAGCTGACAAATTTTTCCTTATGTTTTTTATCAAGCCAAACCTGCGACCTGCTCAGATACAAAGTTTGTAGTGATTGCCTATGCTCATCAATGTATGGCATCACATCCTCTACTTGCTAGAGAACACCGAACTGTGCCTGTTGGAAAGAAATAGGGTTGTCTACTATGATTGATTTCTCCCCGATCATTCCTTTGCCACCTAGTCTTCCCTCGTGTTAAGCGTGTTACCGCACACGTTTTTAGTAATGTGCATGGGATCAAGACAGTGGCGTACACTCAGCACTGGCTAGTATGATAGTTTCTAGAAAATCGATTTTTTTCATCTAGACATTCCTATCAGGCGCTTTTACTACATTGTGCCCCTTCCCAAGGACAACCTACAGTTTGTTGACTTCTTGAAGTATCACATGTCCGTCTTGATATTTTGGACGTAAACGTTTCTCAATTGTCCCGTCAAAATCTTTTCTGTTTCTGCAGTAAGGGTACCTACGGTGTCCCATATAAACTATCTTTGAGTGCTTTGGTAGATGTACCGCATCGGTGTCGTCCAAGCACTCGACACATCCAGTATAGCCTTTTATCTTCTCTCCGGACAAGCAACCTCGACCTGGCAGGTCGGTGATCGTGACATGTTCTTTTTTGTACTCGTCCCAAACATCCTCCACACCATTTTCAAATATCTCCACTAGTTCATCGATCACTAGTTCCAGAAACACATCGATGTCATTCCTAGGTTGTCTTGGCCCTTGGATTAGTAGTGGCATCTGGATGTATGACCACTTCATAGAGAGCCAAGGTGGAAGGTTGTATATACAGAGCATCACTGGACAGGTGTTATGATTGCTTCTAACCTGGTCGAAAGGATTCATCCCATCTATACTCAAACCAAACCAAAGGTGCCCCATTGATGTTTTTATAGAACACGGTATTGACTGTCCTCCAGTCCTTCCCATCAGCAGGGTGCCTCATCATTGTATTTTTCTTACACTCTTCACCATGCCAGCGCAACAGCTTGGCTGACTTTGCACATGCAAACAGCCTATGCACCCGGGGAGCTATAGGGAAATATCAAACGATCTTCATGGGACTTCCTCTGGTCTTGGTACCCTCATCTGATGGCTCTTCCTTGTACCGTGGAGCTTCGCACTTGGGGCACGCATCCAAGTCTTTGTATTCGTCTCTGTGGTACAATATGCAATCATTGAAACACGCGTGGATTTTTTCAACCTCGAGGCCAATGGGGCAGATTATTTGCTTGGACAGGTATGTCTCTTCTGGCAACTCGTTTTTTTCTGGGAGCATTTTCCTTATTATACCTAACAACTGATCGAACCCTTTATCGCTCAATCCATTTGTTAATTTCAACTCTAACAGCATGATGTCGGCTTCCAATTTGCTCATTGGACAATTCTTATACAATGGTCTCCTCCTATCTTGTCTCATTTTCTCTAGCTTTCTCAGCTGTCTTTCACTAAGACATCCGGTCTCTACATTACGTAGCAGCTGAGAAATGCCATCGTTATCCTCGGTGTCATCAGCTAGCGTGTTTCTAAATACATCATTAACTATGGCCATAGGTTCCATGTTGACACCGGGTTCCTCATCAGCATTGTGGATGGCTAAGTCAGGCATAGCCACATCATCATCGTTTTCCTGTGGAACATTCACACCAACCTCGCCATGCATAGTCCATATCGTATAGTTTGGCATGAACCCCTTGGTAATCAAGTGCACTCGTACAGACTCAATTTGAGCCCATTTCCTTTGATTCATGCAATCTTTGCATGGGCAGAAGACATGATTTCCATTCCCAGCATGGGCTTTGGCATCGGTGAGAAACTTGCCGATGACAACCATGTACCGCTTGTCCGTTTGGGACTCATACATCCACTCTCGATCCATCTCTGCACAACAAAATATTGAGACAGTAATTACAGAGAAATTAATAATAAGTGTAGCTTCATGAACAACAATTTTTCCTTGAAACAATAATTTATTCTACACTTATTTAATTTAGTCACCCCATTTTTGGAAAATATTATTGTACACTAATTATTGAAATATTAAAATTAGTAGCCTCGGCCATATAAATTAAAAATAGTAGCACCACTAAAAATCAATTATTTCACAATAATAAAGAATAATTATTTCACAATAATAAAGAATAATTATTCTACTCCATGCTACCTAAAAATGGAGACACTAACAAAAAAACACTAAAATTGGAGATATGATCATGAACAACAATGTAGCTCCAAACAATGTGTTGGTAGGTAGCACATGGATTAATTTGCTCTCCAAAATTATAAAAGAATCTACTCTACTCCTATCAAGAACTAATTATAGCATCACATACTAACAATGATCTTGACCACCATGTAATTAGCTAGGAATTTAAATTTGTTCAAATATACCAACCTTTTAGATGATGGATTCACCATAATTTGCTTGCAAGCCTTGCACAAAGTCCAATTGGAAAAGTGCTCTCTAGAATGGAGAAAGAACTAGAATGAGAATCAAGCAATGTGGCCATCAAAACAATGCTAATTAAGCAACAAAATCAAATGAGTGGATGCTTGTCACTAACCTTAAAGCAAGAAGATCAAGCCATTCGTTCAAATCCAAGAGCTAGCTTCACGGTGAAGAGCAGCCGCAATAATGGAGGTGTAACAACCCAAAAATCCACACACCAAAAATCGCAACTACAAAATTTTTGTTGTTACCCTATGCAATGTTGAGTGACATCTGTAGGAGCCAACCCTAGGTGTTGCATTAGATGTAACCCAACTAGACACTTTCATGAGCATGGCATGTCATTTGTTAATTATGTTTATTTAAATCCTAACAAATAAAATGTAGCATACATTGTAATTCAAATGGTGATTTGGATTTCCATTGGCTTTATGTAATGCTTAACAACTCTTTTAAAGTAATAAACCATAAAGTAATTATAAATCAAACCAAAGAATAAATGCTTAAAGAGAAAACTAGTTCTATTTTTGTATAACAAAACTACACCTATTTTTGTTATACAAAATAGCTAAATAAAGTTCCTAATATGTATAAGAGTGTTGTGGACCACACATCTAATAATCCAATGGACGAGGTACACCAGATTTGAATTCAAACTCCAAATCAAATTTGAATTCAAATAAAGAAGAAGGAAAATAAAACAGAAAAAGAAAAGAAAAGAGGAAAGCCTCGCAGCCGGCTCGGTATGCTTGGCCCGCAACCCAGCCCAGCATCACGCGCAGGCCGGCCCAACTCGCGCGACTGAGCGACCGACCTAGCAAGCTAGACCAGCACGCGCTCACGCCCACGCGCCCATCTGCCCCACCAGCTGCCGCTGCCATCGGACCCCACGCGTCAGCCACTCCCGGCACAGTGTCTTCTTCCTCCCCACGCTGGCACCTCCTTCGACCGAGTCCCAACCAAAATGACAGGCGCGGGCCTGGGGTCACGCGAATCACCTGGCCCTGTTCCCTTGGCGCCACGCCCACACAACCCTTGCGCCAACCACCCACGCCCGTGATACCGTCCGATGCCATCGGCGCATCGCCAGCTGTCCACCCAGTCCGCCATGGGTGAAGCTCGGACCTCGGGGCTATAAAGTGACGCCCAGAGCGCCCTAGGGATTCCTCAGCCCACCGCCGCCGCTCAGTGGCCCAACTGCCCGCACCGCACCGAGAGAAGAAGGCCGAGAAAGAAATTCGGAAGAGGGGAGGCGAGCAGAGAGCTCGGAGACATTGATCACCGAAGCCCAGGCGCCGCCCTGAGCGCCTACCCCGACGCCGCGCCTCGCCACCGCACCACCACCGAACACCGCCAGCACCACTCGGTGAGTTCCTATGCTGAGACCTCCTCCTAGCCCATGGACGCCATAGCAGAGCACGCGCTCGCCACACTCATGGTGCCGCCGTCATGGCGCGGCCAACGCATGTGCACCCGGCCGCCTCGTTGGACTAGGACGTAGCCATAGAGCACTGCCGTGATGCCTGGAGGATAGTCACGTAGACCAAGTCATCGTTAGCCAGCCACAGCGCCTTGGCCACGAGCACCGGACCTCGGCCGGAGCTCCGCCGTGCACCACCACCGCGTGCGGACTCTGCCACGCCCTATGGTCATCGTCGACGCTACATCCTGTCTCCCGCTAACCATCTAAAAGAAAACGGGGCACCAGGACCCCTGGAACAGCCCCTAGATGCCCCGCCGGCAAACACCACCACGCCGAGCCACCGACCACTGTGGCCAACGCCCTGGGAAGCCCTGGCCACCACCTTGACCCTACCACCGTATTCACCGAGGCCTGGCGATGCTTTTCCCCACCCCAATTGGACGCCAGCGCCGCTGTGGGAGCTCGCCGGTGAGCTCACCACCGGCGGGAGCATGCCGAGGAAGGAAGCAGAGGAATCCTCCCTCGCCGGCCACACACACCTGAACCCGGAGCACATGGACCAGGCCAAAGGGAAGAGGGATAGACTCGGTCCACCGAAGACCCAGCCTACGGTCCATGGACCGTGAACACCAGTCCACCGTGAGCCACGCGGTGTGGGCCAACCTGTGGACCAAAGCCCAGTGGAGGCCCTTGGCTACGACATGGGAACGCCACAGCATGCCACATGGTGGGCCAAAGCCTAGCCCATATCCAGGCCCAACCGGCCCAGTTTAGACCTGGTCCGTGTTGACCGTTGACCGGTCAACGTTGACCGATTGACCGGACCCACATGTCAGCGACACAAAGACTCTGGACCCACATGACAGTAAGTGACATCATGCTGACGTCATGACAACATCACGTGGGTCCCACCTATCAGTAACAACACAGCCGAGGTGATGTCATGATGATGTCACAGTGACGTCAGCAGCTCTGGCCCCACATGTTAGTGACTATGACCTGTTGCCGTTGACTCACCCGTTGACTTTGACCGGACCCACATGTCAGTGACCCAAGAGCCTCTGGTCCCACCCGTCGGAACCGATGACGTTGTTGACGTCATGCTGACGTCAAGATGACGTCAGCAGGACCCCACTTGTCAGCTCAGAGCCGAGATGATGACGTCATGCTAACGTCACACTGGTGTCAGCATGCCACGTGTACCAGTTACAGTGTGACACGTGTTAGCCCAGGATTAATTCAGCCTTATCCATTTTCGGAGATGATTTAAACTTCGGAAATTCATAACTAATTCATACGACCTCAGAAAAATACAAAACTAGGACCAAAATTCATCTAAAATCAAACTTTACGCAATGAACCCATGTTTGAGTGCATTTGGCTCTTTTGAATTTTCATTGCTTCTTTGTGCTATTCTATAGACGTTGCTAACGCGACTATAATTCGATCGTATGCAGACTCGAAGGAGAACCAGACAGACGAGGATCGTGAGTACCGTGAGAGTACGGAGACGACTACACTGAAGGTGCCACATCCCACCCAATCTCGTAGCACCTATTAATCATGGCTAATATAGAACTGCTATTGCTTTACTTTACTGTTATAATCATACTATGATAGAACTTGCATGGTAGTATGCTTACTTGATGGCCTTTACCTTGACGCAACCTTACCCCTGCATACCCTGCTATTAGGCTAGACACACGCTTACTGCTATATTTCATTGCTTATACTTCTACTACACTTATACTACATTAATGCGTGGTGGAAACTGGTGTTATCTGGACTATTGGGAGAGTGCTGTGTGTGTGACTTGGGTGTGTGGAGGGTGAGGGTTGTGTCGACCAAGTTGGAATATACGACGAGCCTGGGGTAGGTCTTGCCATGGGGTGCTACCTGGGCACCCCTGGAAATGGATACCTATGGTGGGTAAATGGTATATAAGGTGGTCCTGGGTGTGAACCTGTGATGGGAGGAGCTCGGGGTGGAGGTGCTGTGGTGGCACGATAAATGGAAACTCTGATGAAGACATTCTGGCTTGGTCATCCCTAAGGACTTATTAGTACTCAGATTCACCGAGAAGCCTTACGTACCACTTGCCCTATATGGTGCGGGACGGGCGGACTACTTGGTAGGATATTGCCACTACTGCTAGGTTGATAGCGGACAGTGTAAGGAGGTATGGGGCGCGGAGGATTCCCCCACACCCTTCCGAGACTTCATGGAGACCTTGTGGACCTAGCTCATGACTCACAGTTTCAGCCGCCCCAGACTAGACTTGGGGTGTACCAGGGCTGAATGGTAGAGTGGCATTATCCTAGGCTAGTAAGCGGCCGGAATCAGCCCAGTTGACGACGGTCAGCCAAGAAGGCAGATCTTGTGGTTATGTAAAACCTCTGCAGAGTGTATGGTTGATCGATCGATACATGAGCCGACTTGTCGGCTATGGACCTTTCCTGGGTTTCGCTTAAACTAGATAACGAGATGAGTCCTTCTCTTCTTCCCCCGTGAGAGAGTGTCGGTCGTAGCCAGGGGCTATGGGCCTTGAGGCAGTGCCGAGAGGGAGTTGGCCTATCGACTAAGCGATGGTATGGTGATGGTATGGTGATGGTGGTATATCGATCCCAGGATCGAAACCTGGCTCTGGACAGAAATAGGGTGGAATGGGTGTGGGAATGGTGTTAAAACTTGACCAACTATTATTATATACTTAATATGCTAAAACATAGAAAACCCCAGCCTTATAGGTTCCTTTTGATTATATCTCACTTGCATCCAATTTCCACAAAGCAATGCTCATAGGGTGGGAGTGGCCAGTACAAATCGTACTGATAAATTTTGGCACACATGTTCTGCTGAGGAGTATAGCTTCGAGGAGTTTGACGGTTGAGGGGTTCGTTCCTACGCTCGAGTTTGACAATCTTATCTTCAAGCTGTTCTGAATGAATGCTACTTTTGATTCCGCCAATGCGGCGATGTAATAATTTATGTAATTCCACACTATTTGTACTCTGAAATCACGTTGTATGGATGTGATATTCGACTGGAATTTGGGAAATATGATCTACAACGGTCTTATTACACTTCGACTCTATGGATTTCCCTTCGTGGAAATCAGGTCATTTCAGGAGGGAAGGGCCCAAACGCGCATCTTTGTGCTCGGGATGGAAGAGAGGAGGAAGGAGAGGACGGTGCTAGCTTTTTTGTACTGCCATTTAATCATGGTCGGTTCTTGGCGAGAACCGACAGTGATAGCACCAAATCACTATCAGTTCATGACTAGAACCGGCAGCGATAAGTGGCTGCCAACTCACTGCCGGTGCAAGCCACAATCCAGCAATGATATCGTTCTTCGCTGGTGGTTTTAATCCAGCCCCAATCATTTTCTTATTTTCAAGCTCAGAACCGACAGTGAAGGTATATCCACTGGTACAGAGACGGCCTTTACTCTCGGTGGGGAACCCCCTCTAGTCCCGGTTCCCCACCCGGGAGCAAGCATCCGGGACTAAAGGGGGGTCCTTTAGTCCTAGGTCAGGAACCGGGACGAAAGGGTGACATTTAGTCCCGGTGGGTAACACCAACCGGGACTAAAGGTGCCTCCTGACATGCCACAAGGCCGGCACCCTTTAGTCCCGGTTGGTAATACCAACCGGGACTAAAGGTTATTTTTTCTCTCTTTAGTTTTCTTTTCATTTTTTTGTTTTCTTTTCAAAATAGGTTTTCAAAGTCATATTAGTATGTTTCGGTTCAAACACAATGAACGTATTAAATGACACAATTCAAGCATAGAACTATATATATGCATGCATGCATCATATATATATTTACATGCATGCATGCATATGTGTATTTTACAGTTGTTGTGATATAATAATTTTCCTCTCATCCTGTAGCTTGGCTTCCATGGCAGTGTTGGGTCGAAGTAGAACTCGCCCTTGGAATCGATGACCTGGTCATTAAAAAATCCGGTTATAGACTCTTGAATTGCTTTGATCTAGTCTTGTCGTATGACCTTTTCCTCCAACCATCGAGCCTACAGGTTTGAATTAAAGGAAAATAAATTAATATATGTACATACATATATATATAAAGACATAGTAACACAATAACTAATAATAATTAAATGAATATATAGTGTATTTTTAATGTACTTTGAGTCTCTCTGTAGGAGTTCTTTGGGAGAGCTCCTTGATAAACTTGCAAACATAGTAACCACAGTAGTTGTTCCCCTGTTCCTTCCTCAGACACCACTTTATGAGAAAAAGATTTGTCATCCAATCTGGTTATCCGGTGAAAGCTATATGTTTAATTAATAAAGATGATGCGATTTTGGGGACTTACTTTCAAAGGGATTACATTCAGTGGCGCTTTGCATTTTCCCATGTGTTGCTTCTCAATAAAGGTTTTCCAAACACTGCCCAACAAAAAATTTGCCACGTCATCAGATATAGTTAATCATCATGTTTGTGTGTATATATAGTTGCTAGAGATACCGAAATTACCTCTGGATAATATCTATCATATCTTGGTAGTCTTGTTGTGGTTTTCTCATCGAGTCATAGATTATCAAGTGACTTTTCACTAGATCGATGTCCATCAATATCCAGTGATTGCTGCATGTGTTTATAGGATATAACGCATAACACTCATTAATTAACTAGAATCAACATATGAGCCATTAAGGATGATCGACATTATTAACACTCACTTGAAGTTGTAGGGAAAGAGTATATCCTTCTTGTGGCGTTGGTTCACTAAGAAGTTCATGAGATTACTCTCTGACTCAGACTTCCAATTAGGCTTTGGAGTAACTGGGTCTTTGAATACTATATGGGGATCAACAAAACCAAGTTCATTGCAGCCTTTCTTTCTACACTCTGTCATTGTAAATCTGCATATATATAGTACTTGTTAGGATAATTTATATGCATATACACACATATGATGAGTTTAATAATAGATCGAAAGAATTATTACTTACAGGCAATAGCAGCTAAGGATAACTTTGTCTAGAGAGGTCAGGTGGTATAGTTGATGAAATTATGCAAAGTCAACATACATAACATCATCGCCACGAAACCAATGTTCGTCTCTAATTCTGACACCAACGCAGAAGTATCCACCGGTAGACGCCTGCATGTACCACTTATTTAGCATGTACATTTGCGTCCCTAGATCACCTAAGGCTTGAGGGTTGTATAGACTCTGGCCTAGTACAAATTTTTTCTTCCAAATATCAACCTCCGCCGCACTCTCAATGTTTCCATCACCAAACATATGGTAAAGGTCGAGACCAGTCTCTTCAATAAATTCACCAAGGTGATCCAAATCAATATCCGAAGGTATGTTTGTCTGATGCATTAATCCTAAATTTGAACCATATTCATTACCAACAACTAGCGGGGGGACTGATTGGTGCGATTGTTGTTCGAGTTGTGCAACTCATTTCCCTGCCCGCTTCTTTTTCTATGCCGCCTCAATTGACTTGGTGAGAGTGCGGTCATAGTCCGTTAACGTTGCTTTGGACGGCTTATGAGATTCCCGCTGTTGTTGCTGGTAAGAAACCACCTTTTTCTTAGAATATCTGGAGCTACGAAGAAGTACGGTTTCTCTGGGTTACTCCTTGCTTCTTGATCCTTTTTAAGTTTGTCATAGAATCTAGACATATCTTTTTTATATGCATCGGTTACTTCTTCCTTCTCTTCAGATATTATTTTGGGAATAGCCCTTTGTTTCACGGTGGCTTTCTTTGCCGGCGAGGGCTAGTTCTTCGTTTGCGGGGCTAGCCTCTTGCTAGTACTTGGCTTCTTGGTAGGTGGGGGTAGGGGAGCGTTGGAGACCTCCTTGGAGATGGTGTGGATGTAGCCTCGCCTTCCAACACATTGTCATCGTACAGAGCACTATGATGATCTGGCGATTGAACAATTGGACTTAGGTTGGGGGAGGATCTACTATAAAAAAAGGAATGACATATTATTATTAGTAGATTGTTAATTATTTAAGCCAATATAAATTAATGATGTAGTGTTTTCATCCGCACCTATGGTGAGGTAGTTCAGGAGGAGGTGGAGGCGACATCCCGGGAATGATGATGTAGCGCTTGCGCCATAGAATGAATGTCTTCTCTGCTTCTCCTAGAGTCTTCTCGCCATCACCTCCCGGAATGTCAAGAGGCAAATCACTAAAACCTTTTTTAGCTTTATCTACCGAGATGGTAGCATATCCTTCTTGGATTATATTCCCATGAATCCTTGGTGTCTTGGTTCGGTTGATAGGATTAACAAGACCGATAGCCACCTTGATTGTGGAATTCCCCTTTGGAATGTGTAGCTCACACGATGTACAAGGTTCTATGACATCATCCACAGGGAAGCGCAGTCCTGTGTCCCCTTGATTTGGTATCTCCATGGAAGCGCAGCTACTTTTCAACTGAACAGATTGGCTAATGTTGATTCCGGGCTCTGATGCCTGCTTGCTTGCACTCATTGCTATTTGCACTTGCCTTCTGATTTCCTCCTGCATTCTCGCTTCAAGGTTTTTTTTCCCGCTCCTGTGCTTCACGCACCGCTTCCTCCAACCTCTGGAGCCGCTGTGCCTCTTCTTCCTTCTTTCTCTGGCGGCTTCTGTAGGAAGGTCTGTCCTGAGGGAATCCATGCTCCCACGAGACACTTCCTTTGCCTCTAGTTCGGCCACCGTGTTCAATAGTCCCGATGCCGTATGTCAGTCCATCCTTCTCTCTGTTGGGCCTGAACGCACCACTAGCAGTAGCTCTCTAAGCATAAAACAATCTTTCTGCTGCTTCTTGCAGTCTTGCGCCACAAACGCACTTCCCTGTCTCCTTGTCTAGTGTTCCCCCATGAGCAAAAAACCAATTCTTTGCACGCTCTTCCCACTCGAGTGATTCTGGTGTGATACCCTTGGCAAGAAGGTCTGCTTCCATTTTGTTCCACTTCTTAATGGCAGTCGGGTAGCCACCTGATCCCAAGTTATGGTGGTATGTCTTCTATTGGACATTACGTTGGTTCTTTATCACCCGACTCACACCCTCTTCCGACGTCTTGTACTGTACAAACTCATCCCAATAGGGCCTCTGCTTTGAGATCAGGCCTAGGACAGTGAAATCTAGTGCTATGTTCTTCTTGGCATATGTCGTGTATAGGTGTTTCTTCCAAGTCTGAAACTGGGTGGCCATCTTCTTCATTGGTCAATCCCTAACTCGCTCCTTCAATTCATCACCATCTATTATATCATCATAACCATTTGTTTGGAGCGTGAAATGTTCCAAGACATCATTCCAAATTAACGTCTTGTCACGATCGGAGACAAAACTGATATGAGGAGCATTGGTCTTCTTCTTACATTCGCGGGTACTAATCGAGAGCCGGTCCCGTACAAGGTAACCACAGTGGTGCACGAATTTCGTTTTATTTGCCCCCCCCCGGTTCGCCTGTATCCACATTGAACTCCGAGATGATGAAGCGGCCCTCCAATGGCTTTTTGGGACCTCGAACATTTTTACTCTTTGTTGTAGTTGTTGATGTCGATCCAGAGGGCTACAAAACATAAACATTATTTTTAATGTCATGAGCACACATAAGACATATGATAATATAAATAGCTAATAATAAAAAATATATACTTGGCCAATATGTTGTTGCTCATTTTGTTCAAGAGCTAAGTACTGACTCCCGTCATCTGCATCCTCTTGCATGTTATTTTTAGCACCATCATCACTGGCAACTTGAGTGTCAGTGCTGATCAAATTCATCATCAACTCCTCCTCATCCATGTTTCTCGGGTCGGCCATCTAGCTTCAAAAAACAAAACCAATATATAGTACGTCAAATCTTTGCTTACATGCGTAAAATCTACGAACAATATGCATTATTAAATCTTGCCCCTTGGTCACGGACGCAATTCGCCACACTAGGGATAACTGCGTCGGTACTAGGGCGAATTATGGCTGTACACATAAACGGCCAAGGGCGAATTACGTCGGTGACTAGGGCGAACCACGTCGGTGACATCAACAACGCGGTTCGCCCTAGTCACCGACGCAATTCGCCCTAGTGTGATTGTTTAGCATTAACGATAACGATAATACGAATGTTGATCGACTAGGCCACGAGAGAGGGCGGTGTGACGAGAGTGGCGGTGCTCCGCTTCGCTGTATATATGTTTGTACACATGGGTGAACGAGGATGGCGGTGCTCCGCCGTATAAACCCTAAACCCTAGGGCGAACGAGGGCGACGGTGCTCCGTCGTATAAACCCTAAACCCTAGGGTGAACGAGGGCGGCGGTGCTCCGCCATATAAACCCTAAACCCTAGGGCGAACGAGGGCGGCCGTGCTCCGCCGTATAAATCCTAAACCCTAAACCCTAGGGCGAACGAGGGCGGCGGTGCTCCACCGTATACGATCGAAGCAGCAGGTTTCTTGTGTTTCCTTGTGCTCACGTCTGAACCCGGTGACTCGAAGAAGCAGAGCGACAAAGCAAGTTGGTAAAGCAACGCTGCCATGTCACGATCGAGGTCGCAAGCGAAGCAACTGCGGATGGACGCGCGCGATCGAACTGGACAGGCCTCATCTGAGCTTTACGCAAGCAACGATTTGTCAACGATTTCCAACAACTATGTATACATGGATGGATGGCTCAATAATCGCACGCAAGGATTTGTCAACGATTTTTAACAACGACCATGGTGTGCGAGCTCGCCAGCATCGCCACCACCACAACTGTGAATAGCCGAGCACCATGAACGTCATGAACAGCCGATCGATTTGTCAACGATTTCCAACAACGACCGTGAACAGCCGAGCACCATGAACAGTCGAGCACCATGAACAGCCAAACACCATGAACAGCCGAGCACATGAATAGTCGAGCACCATGAACAGCCGAGCACCATGAACAGCCAACCGTGACAGGGGCGGTATGCTGCCGGACGCCCGCAACTGAGCGCCGTCAGGCACGAGCCCAAGTCCTCCCCCTTCCACGAATGCCGAGCACCATGAACAGCCGAGCACCGTGAACAGCCGAGCACCATGAACCGGTCGTTGGAGCAGAGAGAAAGTTGAGAGAACTCACCTCACGAATGCGGAGGCAGATCGACAGGGTCGCGTGGGCGCGCACGGTGGAGGGCCGCACGAGGTCATTGGCGTGAGGTGGGGTGGCGACCGGCGGCGACGCGAGGAAGAAGAGAGAGGGTGATAGTTCGACGAGGAAGAAGAGGAGGGGATCGATCTACGCTAGGCACTGGCGCTTATATACTAGGGAGATTTACTCCCGGTGCCAGCCACCAACCGAGAGTAAAGGTCCTTTACTCCCGCTGCGTGTTACCAACCCGGAGTAAAGGTATACCTTTACTCCCGGTTGGTAACACGCATCGGGAGCAAAGGTTTTTTTTGGCGGGCCACGAAACTGCAGCCCACCTTTACTCCCAGGTGGGCTTCCCACTCGGGAGTAAAGGTGAGCTGCAGTTTCGTTTCCCACATGTTTTGAGCAAATTTTTTAATAGAAATGCAATAGTCTTGTTAAATACATAGTAAATTAAATAAAAGGCATAAAATTATTTTGTTAAAAATATGGATTTTCTTTTTCTTTATTGCACATAGGAAAAATCTATAACCTAACTTTTTTTATTTTTGTTATAATTATAAAGCATAATGTAACTAATATTTATTATTTTGTTAATGCAAAAATGTAGTGTTTAATTAAAATTATTAAAACTATTGGTTTTGGATAGGAAATTTGTTTTCACATCATTTTAACGTTAATATTTTAATTTTTCATCACTCAATATCCTAATTTAACTTTTCGAGAGCGAAATCCCACCAAATCAAACATTGATTTAATTTGAAACACGACATAATAAACACCTGAATTCACAATTATTACATAATATCTCAAACACACACTACATTAAATCACTATATCATCAAGTGGGCACAGCAGTGAACTTCTTCTTTACGTATGTCCCTTGGTTGTGATCGCGTCGTAACCATGGAGTGTCCTCATCATTTACCAAGATGCTAGGGTCTTTGTTCACTTTGAAGGGCGGAATTCGGTCATCCTTTTCATAATATTTTGACATGTCCGACTTGTCCTCAATTCCCACGATGACTCTTTTCCCTGAAAGAACTATGTGACGCTTTAGCTCTTTGGCTGAGTCATTATCGTTTTCCCCTCTTTTTGGTTTGGTAGACATATCATTGACATAGAACACCTGATTCACATCCTTGGTAAGGACGAATGGTTCGTCTTTGTACCCAATATTACTAAGGTCTACTGTTGTCATTCCATACTCGTTGTCTACTGTTACCCTGCCTCCGGTCACCTTGACCCATTGGCACTTGAACAATGAGATCTTCAAAGTAGGTGCATATTCTAGTTCCCATATTTCATCTATGCGGCCATAATATGTCTGCTTATTCCCATTCGGGTCTGTGGCATCTATGCGGACACCACTGTTTTGGTTGGTACTCCTTTTATCTTGGGCTACTGTGTAGAATATGTTCCCATTTATCTCGTACCCTTTGTATGTGACGATATGCCATGATGGTTGCATAGCCAATAAATACAGTTGCTCATGGATGCTCTCATCACCTTGACATTTTTTTCGCAACCAACCGCCAAAAGTTTCCATGTGCTTACGCATAATCCAAGCTTCAGTCTTCCCTGGAAACTCGGATCGTAAGAGATCCTTGTGTGTCTCAATATACGAATCTACCAAAGAGGAGTTCTGTAGAACTGTGTAGTGCGCTTCATTGAAATAATCATCCTCCGTACCAATATATGTTTTCCTCCCTAGTGTCCCCTTTTCGCTTAGTCTCCCCTCATGTCTCGATTTAGGAACACCAATCGAGTCAAGGTCGGGAATAAAGTCAACACAGAACTCAATGACCTCTTCTGTTCCATAGCCCTTGGCGATGCTTCCTTCTGGGCGAGCACGGTTGTGAACATATTTCTTCAGGACTCCCATGAATCTCTCTAAGGGGAACATGTTGTGTAGGAACACAGGACCGAGAATGAAAATCTCCTTGACTAGGTGAACTAGGAGGTGTGTCATGATATCAAAGAAGGAAGGAGGGAACAACAACTCAAAGCTGACGAGACATTGAACCACATCATTCTGTAGTTTAGCTAGATCAGTTGGATCAATTGCCTTCTGAGAAATTGCATTGAGGAATGCACATAGCTTCATGGTGGCTAGACGTACATTTGGAGGTAGAATTCCTCTTAATGCAACTGGAAGTAATTGCGTCATGAGAACGTGACAGTCATGGGACTTTAAGTTACATAATTTCTTCTCTGGCACATTTATAATACCCTTTATATTCGAGGAGAATCCAGATGGTACCTTGATGTTGTTTAAGCATTCAAACATGATTTCCTTCTCCTCTTTGCTTAGAGTGTAGCTGGCAGGACGTAAGTAATGGCATCCATCATCTGTCTTCTCTGGATGCAGGTTGTCTCTTTCTCTCAAACAACGCAGGTCCTGTCGTGCTTCAAATGTGTCCTTAGGCTTTCCATACACACCCATGAAGCCTAGCAGGTTCACACAAAGATTCTTCGTCAGGTGCATCACGTCGATCGAGCTGCGGACCTCTAGGACTTGCCAATAGGGTAGGTCCCAAAATATGGACTTCTTCTTCCACATGGGTGCGTGACCGTTAGCGTCGTTCGGAAAAGGTTGGCTGCCATGTCCTTTTCCAAAGACGACTTTCACATCATTGACCATATGGAGTACATCCTCACCGGTTCGGTTGCGAGGCTTGGTCAGGTGGTCTGCCTTCCCTTTAAAATGCTTACCTTTCTTTCTTACGGGGTGATTTGCAGGAAGAAATCGACGATGGCCAAGGTACACGACCTTTCGACATTTTTTCAAGAATACACCTCTAATATCACCGAAGCAGTGTGTGCATGCATTATATCCCTTGTTTGACTGTCCTGAAAGATTACTTAGAGCAGGCCAATCATTGATTGTTACGAACAACAATGCTCGCAGATCAAAGTGTTCCTGTTTGTACTCATCCCACACACGTACAACTTCTTTATTCCACAAAATGAGAAGTTCGTCAATAAGTGGTCTCAGATACACATCGATATCATTGCTAGGTTGCTTTGGGCCTTGGATGAGCACAGGCATCATAATGAACTTCCGCTTCATGCATAACCAAGGAGGAAGGTTGTAGATACTTAGAGTAATAGGCCAAGTGCTATGACTACTGTTCTGCTCTCCAAAAGGATTGATATCATCTGTACTTAAAGCAAACCTTAAGTTTCTTGCGTCATTTGCAAACTTCGGGAATTCTCTGTCGATTGCTCTCCACTGGGACGCATCAGCAGGGTGTCTCAACATATTGTCTACCTTACGGTCTTCTTTGTGCCATCGCAACAATTTTGGTTGTTCTTTGTTTCTGAACAGACGTTTCAAGCGTGGTATTATAGGAGCATACCACATAACCTTGACAGGGATTTTCTTCCATGGACGTTCGCTCTCAGCATCACCAGGGTCATCTCGCCTGATCTTATACCGCGATGCATGGCATACCGGGCATGCATCCAATTTCTCGTACTCTTTGCCACGGTACAGGATGCAGTCATTAGGACATGCATGTATCTTCTCGATTTCTAGCCCCATAGGACAGACAACTTGTTTTGCTTCATAGGTAGTGGCGGGTAATTCATTGTTCTTCGGAAGCATCTTCTTTTGGATTTTTAGTAACTCTCCAAATCCCTTGTCAGAGACACCATTCTTTGCCTTCCATTGCAGCAATTCTAGTGTGGTTCCCAATATTTTCTGCCCTGCATCACAAGTTGGGTACAACAATTTCTTGTGATCTTCTAGCATCCGCTTGAACTTGATCTTCTCCTTTTCACTTTCACATTCTCTTTGTGCGTCACGAATGACCTGACAAAGATCATCAGCAGGCTCATCTTCTGCGGCTACCTTATCTCCAGCTTCTCCTATTGCAGTATCATTGAAGCACGCACCATCGGGAATAATATCATTGTCGTCCCATTGTTCTTCTTCACCTTCTTCCATTACAACGCTGGTTTCTCCGTGCTTCGTCCAACAAATATAGTTTGGCATAAAACCCGACTTGAACAAGTGTGAATGAAGAGTCCTTGAGGATATTCCACCGTATTCTTACATATGGCACATGGGCAGCACATGAAACCGTCTCGTTTGTTTGCCTCGGCCGCACGTAACAAAGAATGCACGCCGTCAATGAACTCTTGGGAGCGGCGATCAGCATTGTACATCCAATGCCGGCTCATCTGCATTACATGACATAAATACCATATTAAAACCTAGATCATAATTAATTATTTATACAACATGCGTGCCACCACAAAAGGTACAAATTTATGAAAGCATCGCTATAATGTAGACAATCCCAACTACCACTAAAAGAACTAAAGCTAAAATACATTTCAGGAGCACAAGGATTTTGCGACCAATCTCAACTAAAACAGACAGATCCCCCGATTGTGCAACATCTTTGGGCTTCTTCGGCTGGATCACTGCCTCATTAGCCGTCGTTTCTTCCTGTTGTGAAAGATATTTTTGCACGAGTTCAACATACTCTTCCTCCCAGTAGAAGCCTGAACATCGTCCACTGCCATCCCACTGAAATTAAAACAAAAAATTAGAACTTTAATCACAACCATCATGAAAATAGATATAAACTAACCATAATCATAAAATACGATAAAATAACTCACATTGCGATCCGGACACTTGTAGAAGATACAACCATTGTTGAGACCCTCCTTCTTCACTCGGTACTCCATCACAATCATCGTCTCATCACGACACTTGCCACATGGAATGAGAGGGAGGCCCGGCCTAAGTCGCTTTGGAAACCCATGAGCGGCCGAGGACCCGAAAGCAGTTGCCATCTACTCTCTATACTCATTTTTTAATACACTATAAATTTCTTATTTTATAAACAAATAAAATTAAAAAACTATAAAATTATCTATATCTCTAAACAATGAAGTGTGCTATGCATGCTAGAAATAAAAAGTGAATACTAATTTTAAATACCTACTTTAACCTTTCTTCATCCAAATATGCAAACTATAAGTTATTTTGAGCTCAAATTATTTACAAATAAAAAAAACACCATAAAAACAATATATATATAGTGAACAATATGAGATAAGCCAATGATGAAAAATGAGAGTATGAGATTGATAACCTTTACAACTGAAGAATCGACGGAGGAATCGAAGAAATCGACAGAGGAATCGAAGAATGGATGGAGGAACAATGGAGGGAGGAAGCAAGAACACTAGTGCAGTGAGCTTCAAAATGTGCTAAGCTCGGGCTCGGGGAGGAAGAAGGAGACGGCCGGGATATAAAGGGGGACCTTTAGTCCTGGTTGGTGCCTTCAACCGGGACTAAAGGTAACTTTCCAACCCCCGGCGCAGCCACGGCCCGGGAGTAGACCTTTACTCCCGGTTGGAGCCACTAACCGGGAGTAAAAGTCTACCTTTAGTCCCGGTTGGTGGTTCCAGCCGGGACTAAAGGTCCCTGCCACCTCCGTCTGGCGCAGTAGCCGTTGGGCAGGGACCTTTAGTCCCGGTTGGAGCCACCAACCAGGACTAAAGGTCTCTCTAGTCCCGGGCGCAAAAAATGTCGGGACTAGAGCCTATTTTAACCGAGGATCAAAGATCTATTCTCTACTAGTGATCACTGCTGGTTCTCATAAATCCGGCCAGCAGTGATGAGACCAGCAGGCGGTGATATGATGTCAAATATGTAGCAGTGGCTGCGCCGTGCGCGTCCTTTGGTTTGGTGGACTGGACACGAACACGATCATACGCGCGCACTCGCTTTCGCTGGTACGGTGTCCCCCGCGGCCGTACGGCGCGGCGTCAGGTCTCGGCGTCGCGGTGGCATACGGTGTTCCATTCCATCGCATCGGGAACGCTGATCATCGATGGAGGCGTCAGGCGTGACACCGAGACGGGGGCACGTACGGCAGCAGAACGGGTGTACTGACTGGCGGCCGCTCGCGGCGGGCCGGGGCCGGGGCGGTCCGGATGGATGGAGTTGGCATGCAGTTGGCTGGCACGTGCGTTTGCTGCTACATGATCCAATAGGTTATAGATTTATTTATATTTAACAAGCATAAATCTGAATAAAATCTATAACTAAGTTGTACATGATCCTATGAGTATGAAATTTTTACTATAGTTTAAGCATACAATAATTAGCCCACCATAAAAATTTCACCACAATTGGACCATATTAACTACAGCTATGAATTATTCCATTTAATTACAAAAAAAGTATAGATCTAAAGGTACAATAAAAACTTTATACTAAAACATATCATATCACTACGCCAGATTTGCACATCACTGCTGGCCTCATCACTGCCGGACTAGTGAGAACCGGCAGTGATGTACCTTCACTGCCGGTTATAAGCTTGAAAATAAAAAAATGATTGGGGCTGGGCTAAAACCAGCAATAAAGGACCACATCACTGCCGGTTTATGGCTTGAACCAGCAGTGTTTTGGCGAGCACTCATCACTGCCGGTTTAAGCCAAGAGCCGACAGTGATAGGGCTCTATCACTGTCGGTTCTAGCCAAGAACCGACGGTTATAAGCCTACAACACAAAAAGGCTGCAGCCGTCCTCTCCTTTCTCCTCTTTTCCATCCCGAGAACAGAGGCGCGCGTTTGGACCCTTTCCTCCATTGTTACGGCTGCTCTTCACCATGAAGCTAGTGCTTGGATTTTAAAGAATGGCTTGATCTTTTTGCTTTAAGGTTAGTAACAAACATCAACTCCTTTGATTTTATTGTTTAATTAACTTGGTTTTGATGGCTACATTGCTTGATTCTCATTCTAGTTCTTTCTCCATTCTAGAGAGCACTTTTCCAATTGGACATTTGTGCTAGGCTCAAATTGTGGTGAATTCATCATCCAAAAGGTTGGTGTCTATGAATACATTTAAATTCCTAGCTAATTATTCCATGGTGGTCAAGATCATCATTGTTAGTATGTGATGCTATAATTAGTTCTTAGAAGTAGAGTAGAATAGTTGCTCTTCAATATTGTGCAATAATTGTTTTTTACTACGATTTTCAATTTACAGAGCCGGGGCGACCAATTTTAATTTTTAAATAATTAGTGTACAATAATGTTTTCTAAAAATGACACTTTCGAGCTACAATTGTTGTTCATGAAGCTCGATTTCTTATTAATTTTTTGTAATTACTGTCTCAGTATTTTTTTGTGCAGAGATGGATCGAGAGTGGATGCATTTATCCTGAATGGACAAGCGGTACATGCATGGCGTCAGCCAGTTTATCACCGATGCCAAAGCCCATGCTGGGAATGGGAACCCTGTCTTCTGCCCATGCAAAGATTGCAAGAATCAAAGGAACTTTCGTCAAATTGAGTCTATACGATCGCACTTGATTATCAGGGGGTTCATGCCAAACTATATAATATGGACTATGCATGGCGAGGTTGGTGTGAATGTTCTACGGGAAAACGATGATGATGTGGACATGCCTAACGTAGCCATCCACGATGCTGATGAGGAACCCGGTGTCAACACGGAACCTATGGCCACAATTAATAATGTGTTTAGGAACACGCTAGCTAAACGACATCGAGGATAACGATGGCATTTCTCAGCTGCTACATAATGTAGAGACTGGATGTCTTAGTGAAAGACAGCTCAGAAAGCTAGAGAAAATAAGACAAGATGGCAAAACACCATTGTATAGGAATTGTCCAATGAGCAAACTGGAAGCCGACATCATGCTGTTAGAGTTCAAATCGACAAACGGATTGAGCGACAAAGGCTTCGATCAGTTGTTAGGTATAATAAGGAAAACACTCCTAGAAAAAAATGAGTTGCCAGAAAAGACATACTTGGCCAAGAAAATGATCTGCCCTATTGGCCTCGAGGTTAAAAAAATCCACGCGTGTTCCAATGATTGCATATTGTACCGCAGAAAAAAATACAAAGAATTAGACAAGTGCCCCAAGTGTGAAGCTCCACGGTACAAGGAAGAGCCGTCAGATGAGGGTACCAAGACTAGAGGAGGTCTCGTAAAGGTCGTTTGGTATTTTCCTATAGCTCCCTAGGTGCATAGGCTGTTTGCATGTGCAAAGTCAGCCAAGCTATTGCGCTGGCATGGCGAGGAGCGTAAGAAAGATACAATGATGAGGCACCCCGCCGATGGGCATGACTGGAGGACTTTCAATACTATGTTCTATAAGGACATCGATGAAGAGGTAAGGCACCTTTGGTTTGCTTTGAGCACAGATGGGATGAATCCTTTCGACCAGGTTAGAAGCAATCATAGCACCTGGCCAGTGATGCTCTGTATATACAACCTTCCACCTTGGGTCTGTATGAAGAGGTCGTACATCTAGATGCCACTACTAATCCAAGGGCCAAGATAGCTTGGGAATGACATCGATGTGTTTCTAGAACCAGTGATCGATGAACTAGTGGAGATGTTTGAAAAGGGTGTGCCGGATGTTTGGGACGAGTACAAAAAGGAACATATCACGATCAAGGGAGTACTTAATGCTACAATCACCGACCTGCCAGGTCGAGGTTCGTTGTTCGGAGAGAAGACAAAAGGCTATACTGGATGTGTCGAGTGCTTAGACGACACCGATGCAGTAAATCTGCCAAATAACTCAAAGATAATTTATATGGGACACCGTAGGTTCCTACCTAAGGATCACCCTTACTGCAGGAACAAAAAAGATTTCAATGATACTATTGAGAAATGCTTAGCTCCAAAATATCGAGACGGGCTTGCGATACTTCGAGAACTCAACAAACTGGAGGTTGTCCTTGGGAAGGGGGATAATGCAGTAGCAGCGCCTGATGGGAGCGTTTGGAAGAAAAAAATTGGTTTTATGGAAACTACCTTACTGGCCATTTCTGAGTGTACGCCACTGTCTTAATCCCATGCACATCACTAAAAACGTGTGCGCTAACACTCTTAACACCTTGATGGACACCGGGGGGACATCGAAGGATTCACTAGCCACACGACTGGACATGCAACACTTAGGAATCAGGAAGGAGCTGCATCCCATGGAGCTAGAGAATGGCCAGTTCGAACTTCTGGTTGCGTCATGGACATTGAAGAAGGAAGAAAAGCGTGCGCTTATTTGTTTCTTCAATGAACTCAAAGTCTTGACGGGCTACTATGCGAACCCGAAGAGGCTAGTGAACATGAGAGAACTCAAGTTCAACTATGGCCCTATGAAGGCCCATGACTGTCATGTCATTATGACTCAGCTGCTCCCTGTTGCCCTGTGTGGTATCCTCCCCCCAAAGGTCCGCGCCCCAATCATAAAGCTTTGCTCGTTCTTCAACGCAATCTCAAAAAAGGTCATTGATTTGTCCATGCTAGAGCAGCTGCAGCAGGACATAGCCAAAACTCTCGTTAGGCTTGAGATGCATTTCCTGCCGACTTACTTTGATATCTCATTGCATCTGCTCATTCATCTTGTTGACCAAATTAGAGCCCTTGGCCCAATGTACCTGCATCAGATGTTTCCTTTCGAAAGATTGATGAAAGTTTTCAGGAGGTATGTTAGGAACAGATTCAGGCCAGAAGGGGGCATGGTTGAAGGATGGTCAATGGAGGAGGCCATTGAGTTCGGCATATATTATCTAGACATCAAAAGGGTCGGAGTTCCAGAATCTTGTCATGAGGGAAAACTACGTGGCAAAGGAACGATCGGGGAGAAATCTGTTACAGTAGGCAACCCTATTTCTTTCAGATAGGCACAGTTCGCTATTCTCCAGCAAGCTGAGGGTGTGATGCCATATATTGATGAGCACAGGCAATCGCTGCAAACTCTGTATCCGAGCAGGTCACGGGCTTGGCTGGATAAAAAACATAAGGAGGAATTTGTCAGCTAGTTGCGACGTCGCTTGCTTGGAATAAAGTTGGGTAATCAACTGGATGCCTTAGCCAAGGGACCTTCGAGTACATATCTTAAGTACCAAGGGTATGAGATCAATGGATTCAAATTTTACACAAAAAGCAAGATGGAAAGAGCACATACCAAAATTGTGGTGTTCATTTTGATGCTCACGACGAGAACGGCAACGTGCAGGCGGCATACTATGGTTTCATAGAGGAGATATGGGAGCTAGCCTACGGTCCGTTGAATGCAGCTCTTTTTCGCTGCCAGTGGGTCCGGCTCGAGGAAATCAACACTGACAGCAAAGGGTTCACTACCGTTGATCTCACTAAGACCGTATACAGAGATGACCCCTTCGTCCTTGCAAGAGATGTTATGCAAGTCTTCTATGCAAGGGACAACAAGACAAAAGGAAAGCTAAAAGTAGTCCTAGAAGGGAAAAAGAAGATTGTCGGTGTTGATGGAGTGATGGACGAAGAAGACTACAGGGGCTATCAGGAAATGCCTCCATTCAGGGCAAACGTACCCCTACCTATCCTTCAAGAGGGTGACGAACATGCTTACGTACGAATTGATCACAATGAGGCCCTCATTGTTGATGGACCTAAAGATAGTTAGATTATTGTTAACTATGTAATCATTATGCAGACATTGTATCAGTAATTCGCACTGAATATTTAATTTATATTTTGTGCGCATCTCTACAATTTAATTATTGACTATGTAATCAATTATTAAGATGATGTTCACAAACACTATTATTTGATAACTATAGACCATTAATTCATTATCATAGAATTAAATAATCAAGACATAAATTTTTGTGTTATTTTAGAATATAAACTAATTGCATTATTTCTATTAATAAATAAAGAAAGAAAAGCAAAATAAGTGAACTCCCTATTTTAGCTCAGCGGTTAAGGCCGCGCACTCTGTACTCTGAGACCCGCGCTCGAATCCCAGGCGGGCCAAACTTTTTTGATTTTGCATTTATTATTTAGTAGTGCATTACAATGGGATAAAAGAAAAAATAAAACCATTCTAACCAAACTCCCTATCCTAACTCAGCGGTTAAGGCCGCGCACTCTCGACCCCATGACCCGCGCTCGAATCTCAGGTGGGCCAAACTTTTTAATATTTTTTACAAAAGGCTGCGATGGCAGGCTCCAAACCGACACTATTTTTTTAATATTTTTTTACCTAAAGTTGGCGGTAGGGCCCTTCACTGCCGGTTTTGGTTTTAAAACCGGCAGTGATAGTTTCTATCACAGTCGGTTGCAGAAGGCCCCATTCACTGTCGGTTTTTAAACTAAAACCGACAGTGATATGTAGATGCTCCTCACATGCCAACAGTGCTCCCATGACCACAACCACGACTGGTAGCCCCTATAAAATGGCCCTCGGCGAGGAGATAGTGTAGGGTCGAGATGGCGGACTAGAGGGGGGGTGAATAGTCCTTTCTAAAAATAATCGCATCGGCTAACCGAAACAAGTGCGGAATTAAAACTATTGGTCTAGCCAAGACTATACCCCTCTATTTATGTTCTCTAGCACCTTCCAAAGATACTAATTAAGCAACAAAGGTGCCGGGCTAGCTAGAGCTCACCTAACCAATTCTAAAAGCACGGTCATACAAACCTATGCCGCTAGTACTTCAAGCAACAATGGAGCTCCTACACAAGCTAGTAAGCAAAAGCACAAAGCCACCTAAGCTCACTAGCAATGCTCAATAACAAGGCAACCAATGCCAAATTAGAGAGTGCAATTACTTAGCTACACAAACTAAGTAATGTGACTAACAAGGTTACACAAACCAAATTAGCCACGCAAGGGAGCTACTTCTATGCTACACAAGCAAGAAGGTAACTAGTAAACTACACAAGCTAACTAATTACAAGAGCAACTACACAAGCACAATATATGCAAAAGTAATTACTAGCTTGTGTAACGAGGATACAAACCAATGGAAAGAACAAGGTTGACACAGTGATTTTTCTCCCGAGGTTCATGTGTTTGCCAACACGCTAGTCCCCGTTGTGTCGACCGCTCACTTGGTGGTTCGGCGGCTAATTGGTATCACCCGCCAAGCCCGCACGTCGAGCACCGTAAGAACCTACCCCAAAAGTGAGGGTGGCTCAATGACACGCTCAGCTAGAGTTGCTCTTCGCGGCTCCCGTGGAGCGAGCACAATGCCCCTCACAAAGCTCTTCTCCGGAGTATCACACAAGCTTCTTGCGGGCTTCAACGGAGACCACCACCAAGCCGTCTAGGAGGTGGCAACCTCCAAGAGTGACAAGCACCACCGGCTTGCAACTCGGTCACCTAGTGCCACTCGATGCAACCTCACGATGCAATCGCACTAGAATCGCTCTCTCACACAATCGAATGATCACTATCAAGTATATGTGAGATGGAGGGCTCCCAAGCACTACTACACAGGCCACCAAGGCTCTAGTGTGCTCAGCTACCGGTCCAAGGCCGACCATGGCTTCTATTTATAACCCCACGAACAAATAGAGCCATTACCCCTTCACTGGGCAAAAGTCGGGACGACCAGACGCTTTGGTCCGATCGACCGGACGCTAAACCCCAGCGTCCGGTCATGTGATGCACGCCACGTGTCCCCTTCTTCAAACACTATTCGTAGGATCCCAACAGTCATCTATTGATCGAACGCTGCAGCAACAACTGACCAGACGCAGCAACCCCAGCGTCCGGTCGTTTTTAGTAAGGTACCAGACATGACCAGACGCGTCTGGTCGGTCGCGATTGGACGCAGCAACAGCGTCCGGTCACTTCTAGCAACACTGCTCTACCTGCGTCACCACACGTCACCTTGACCAGACGCATATGCCCAGCGTCCGGTCACTTCGAGCTCCAGCGTCCGGTCGATGACCGACGCCTGCACACTGTCTGCCATCACTGACCGGACGCCGGAACCCAGCGTCCGATCACCACGTGACCAGCGTCCGGTCCACTCTGTGAAACCCTATCTTTTCTGTATAGGGTGCCGGTGGCACCGTCGGACTGTCCGCATTCTACAGGTGGACACTCCGCCGGTGGAGTTTCAAACCCTTCTCACCTTTGTTCCATCGCCGAGTTGATCCACATCAACTCCAACTTCATCTCCTTTGTAAATGTGCCAACACCACCAAGCGTACACCATCATGTGTATGTGTGTTAGCATTTTCACAATCATTTTTTGAAGGATTAGCCACTCGACTTGCCACGCCACTCAATCCTAGCGACGATGCAAAGTTAGATCACTCGAGTGACACTAGATGATCGATATGCAAACAAGTTTGCCCCTCTTGATAGTACGGCCATCTATCCTAAACCCAGTCATAAACTTCTCTACACACCTATGACCAGTGAAATGAAATGCCCTAGGTTATACCTTTGCCTTGCGCATTCTATTCCATCTCCTCCAATGTCAATGCAACACATGCACCAACATAATCAACAATGATATGATCCACTTCATATCATCACATGATCATATTGGTTCATTGATCTTGACTTCACTTGCTTTTCACCGTTGCCTTCGTCCATCGGCGTCAAGTCTTGCTTAAGCTTCACCGCCACGCAGTCCTTCGCTCCAAAGCCTCCGACTTGCCCTTCACGCTTGCAACCAGTCCATCAAGCCAAGTCTTGTCTTGATCTTCTCCACCTTGATCACATGAATCAATGTCATGTCTCATGTGCAATGAGCTCCTCCATCATCACATGTGTGAGCTTTGCAACATCTCCAAGCCTTTTTCACCTTCATGGCATATGTTGCTCACATACATGTACATGTGGACTAATCACCTGTGTATCTCACATAAACACAATTAGTCCACCTAGGTTGTCACTCAATTACCAAAACCACACAGGGACCTTTCAATCTCTCCCTTTTTGGTAATTGATGACAACTCTACAAAGATATGGAAACTAAGCTCTTTTGGATTCATGTTGCTTGCCCAAGCAATTTTACCATGTGTAAATGATTTTGGACAAGTATCACAAACCTGAAATGGTAGTATTAGCTCCCCCTATATATGTGCTAGAGTGTTTGTTTTGAAGCTCGCACATATGCATAGATTTAAATTGTGGAAGAGTAATTACTACCAAATGATGCTAAGGTGTATAGAATAAACCTTTGAAGCGTGTATCAATCGGAGTTGCACCTTTAAGTTCATCCTTAGCACCATGGTTAGCTAGATATCACTTGGAAATAAAAGCACTAGATACCTTGTGAGATCAACATTAAAAGCAAGGTACTAGCATTACTTGAAAAGCATACCAAGTGTCTAGCTATCATCCTATGCATGCTAGTTATCAAATCATCATTCAAGTTCTACAACTAGCATACACCACACAAGCATGCATATTGAATTTGAAAGCTTATGCAATGCAAGCAAGCACATGAATATGCATATATCAAATGCAATCAATCAAAGTTCATGAGCTCACTCCCCCTACTTGTGTGCTTCTCTTGTCCAAGAATTTTGATCCATCTCTTTTCTTCAATGTTGCTCCCTCTTTGTCCATGTCCATGTCCATGTCCAACCTCTACTTCTTTGAGCTTTTATATCTTATCTCTCCCTCTTGTACAATCTCAATCTCAAAGCTTTCATGTCTTTGTACAATCTCTCCCCCTTTGTCATCAATTTCCATAAAAGGTGTGCTGCTTATTGATGCAAAGGTATGCATTTGGGGTAGATGGTTGAGGATTGAATCTTGCATTTTTTATGGACATCACTTGATTGTTGGAATGAGACCACTTGTAGATACCACTTGTAACTCGTACCACTTGTATCTTGTGTAAGGCTTCTTGAGATACCACACATAGGATCTTTGATCTTGATACCAATTTGTGTGACACCTCCCCTATGTGATAGCACGGGTCATCCATTTGATACACTTGAGCTCTTGTAGGTGAGGGATGCATTCTTCATTTGATGATCACTAAAAGTTGAGGATCACTTGTGGAACCATTTTCTTGCATGATTGATATTATGTGTAGATGTGATGTCACTTGAAAGAATCTTCTAGTATGGAACCACTTGTTGGATTTTTCAATAAAAACCATTTCTTGAATATTTGCTATCTTCATGAGTACCACTTATAGGATATCACTTGTGAGTTGATCTAGACATCATTTGTAGATTCTTGATAAAATACTTGAGTCTAGATACCATTTGAAACAAACAAATTAGATATCCATTTGCATTGTTGTCTCGTGCTTGTACTCTTATCACTATCATGAGCTTCTATGATTGACTTGAACTAAATTGATTTGCCTAAGCTTCCAAGTCCGGTTTGAACCAATGACAAGCTTCTTCACACCTCTTGCAAGGGTTATCTTGCCAATGTTGTACTTGTCACTTGTTAGCAATCCAAATTGAGTCAAGTACTTGGGTTCACTAGCTCATGAACAAATTCATGTACTAACCACTAGATCAAGTAATCATTCAAACAATAGTGGTAGGCTATGAATTTAAGCGATGATGCAAAGTTATATCACTCGAGTGGCACTAGATGACCGATATGCAAACAAGTTTTCCCCTCTTGATAGTACGGCCATCTATCCTAAACCCAGTCATAAACTTCTCTACACACCTATGACCGGTGAAATGAAATGCCCTAGGTTATACCTTTGCCTTGCGCATTCCATTCCATCTCCTCCAATGTCAATGCAACACATGCACCAACACAATCAACAATGATATGATCCACTTCATATCATAACATGATCATATTGGTTCATCGATCTTGACTTCACTTGCTTTTCACCGTTGCCTTCATCCATCGGCGCCAAGTCTTGCTTAAGCTTCACCTCCACGCGGTCCATCGCTCCAAAGCCTCCGACTTGCCCTTCACGCTTGCAACCGGTCCATCAAGCCAAGTCTTGTCTTGATCTTCTCCACCTTGATCACATGAATCAATGTCATGTCTCATGTGCAATGAGCTCCTTCATCATCGCATGTGTGAGCTTTGCAACATCTCCAAGTCATTTTCACCTTCATGGCATATGTTGCTCACATACATGTATATGTGGACTAATCACCTGTGTATCTCACATAAACACAATTAGTCCACCTAGGTTATCACTCAATTACCAAAACCACACAAGGACCTTTTAGCTAGCCTCTCCATGCATGTTGGTTTCAGCCAGGCCTTATCAGCCATGATACAATGTTTTCCTCTCACAACAAACCACAGATATCGTTATGCATCGTATTCCACCAAAATGGTGCACACATGAGGTACAAGAAGAATGCTTCTAAAGATAGAGCAACACCGAAGATTGGAGATGCCACGAGGTTCATAGAACCATCCACTGTGGTGCTGAGCTGAATCCGATGTGCTCTGGACAGTACCAAGAAAAAGGCCAGGTACAGCAGAGGCATGGATTCATCGATGCCACTTATCATCTCCAACCGGTATAGCTCGTAGACCACCTCGATGCTGTTGTTTGACCCTAGTTGGTGCTAGAAGAATGCTACTGAGGTGGTTAAATTATAATGTGTTGATACACATTGATGGTAACATTGACCTGTATGTAAATAGGTCTTTGTTATCGTATATGTAATTTTAGTGTAAGGTCTTTGTTATCGTATATGTAACTTATTTCTAATTTTTAATGTATTTCATTACTATCTAAATAAATATATCGTTGTTGTTAAAACTTTCCCACTGTAGTATCTAAATAAATATATCATTCACATATATGCACCTTCACTGTTGGTTCTATTTAGAAACCGGCAGTGATAGTCACCTTCACTGTCGGTTCTATTTAAAAACCGGCAGTGATAGTAACTTTCAGTGTCGGTTCTATTTAAAAACCGGCAGTGATGTCCATGCCCCCCTATATAAAACAAACTGTCGGCCACATACATCGATCTCACCCACCCACGAACTCTCTCAGGCTCATTTCTCACATTTCACTCTCACTTCTCAAGACATCCACTCTCTCTCTCTACGTGATTTGGTCATGGCTCCTGCATTTTTCAATGGTATTGATATGTTGTCTTCTCCAATATTCTATCTATATTCATTTGATCTATATTTATATTCATGTTTCTTTACATTCTACATTTATATATATTCTTAATCCTTGTATTTGATCTATATTTAATTACATTGCCATATTTTACTTGGAAGAATTTTTTGTGCATATATTTTATGTTCATTTTTTGGCATTTTATCGATCAGGTGGTATGAACAACGGACCTCCCCCACCACAAGAACTAGGTTTCCACCCTAGCGATGAGCCATTCGCTCCTAATGTGGCCATTCCACGGTTCCCTGTTCCAGCTATTGTATGAAATATTTTCAACATCTTTTGTTTTTTTATGCTAACAAATAGGTCAATATCATTGTTGCATGCATATATGTCACAGACTATATCCCCAATAGATTGGCTACGAACAACACTTAGCTGGTTCTTTATCTCGGACATCGTCGAGAACATGGCATCTAATGCAAGTGGTCGGCTATGGACGTGTGAACTTAGATTTTTCATCCCAGTGAGGGGTTCAAATCATCGGAACCATATCCACGGGACGGGAATACAGAGCCCGGACGTGATAAGCGCCCAATTAAGTGACGTGCGCATTTGTTTAGAGGCACTTTGATGTATTTGCTATGATGTGCCTGATTTCTAGCACTTCAAGGCACTTGCTTTGAATGCTGGTGATATCCTCGTCCCGCAAGCAAGCGAATGGTTTGAGAGCTACAACCACGTGGATGTGGTAAAATGGTCACTTATACCTGAGTCGTGGTTATTTGTTGTTTATTATTGTAATAACATTCTCTAATTTTTTTCTTTTTCTCCACATGCAGATTGCGCTACAGGACCTTACCTATGCTGCATGTGGCTTGTGGGCCGTTCTAAACCAAGCTACGGAGCAACTCGGGTACGATTGGGACTTCTGCAATGGAAACCTCGGCCAGCTCACTATAGAAAGACGCTAGTACTGCATAAGGATTACTAACAGGGGCAGTGGTCGTTTAGTAGGTTACATCTATGGCCGACCATTCTTTTGGTATTTAGAGGCACGAGAGAGTGCACTCATTAGGGCATTGGACTTCATCGATACAAGCGGATACATAATCCGTGACATCAATTACCATATATGGCTACAGAGGCATGTTAGTGTGCGTGGCCCGATCGATCCCGGCAGTGATTCCGATAGTAATTAATGTTTATTTAGCTAGGTTTTCAAGGTCGTAGTTTAATTGGGTTCTAATTTTAATATGTATGGCTTTGTGTGTTTAATTATTGTCATGCATGTAATTTGTGTAACATTCCGGTGTCGTATTGGTCTCAAACTTTTTCTCAGGCTTGCACTTGCCACGTGTGAAGGAAACACCAAGTTTGGGATTTTCCGGAGATGGTTTGCTACTTTCTGAGGTTTAATTGAATTTTTGCACGATGAGACCGTTTAATTATAGGTTGAACTGAGTCTACCAACAAAAAGATCTAGAATGGTGCCAAACTTTTACACAGGCTCTAATATGCCCTAGGGATAAGAATTTTGTGGAGGTGGATGGAAAAATCTATTGGGCCCAAGATGAAATTCACCCTCTTTTGTCTCATTTGGCACGGAGAAAAATATAATAAATAAAAAAATTAACAGAAAAACCTAAGATCCTATGTGGGGTCTTAATTTGGGTGTACATGCTTGCCAAAAAAATTTCAAGCCATTTCGATATAGGCGGAGTATACATACTTCACAGAGGTACATGTGCCCTTTCATCGAACCATGACTATACACACAGGTTCTCAAGGTTTCTATGGTTCATTGGCATTCCGGTGTCGTATTGGTCTCAAACTTTTTCTCAGGCTTGCAATTGCCACGTGTGAAGGAAACACCAAGTTTGGGATTTTCCAGAGATGGTTTGCTACTTTCTGAGGTTTAATTGAACTTCCGCGCGACGAGACCGTTTAATTATTGGTTGAACTGAGTCTACCCACGAAAAGATCCGGAATGGTGCCAAACTTTTACACAGGCTCTAATGAGCCCAAGGGATAAGAATTTTGTGGAGGTGGATGGAAAAATCTATTGGGTCCAAGATAAAATTCACCATCTTTTGTCTCATTTGGTACGGAGAAAAATATAATAAATAAAAATGAACAGAAAAACCTAAGATCCTATGTGGGGTCTTAATTTGGGTGTATATGCTTGCCAAAAAAAAATTCAAGCCATTTCGACATAGGCGGAGTATACATGATTCACAGAGGTACATGTGCCCTTTCATCGAACCATGACTATACACATAGGATATCAAGGTTTCTATGGTTCATAGACATTCCGATGTCGTATTGGTCTCAATCTTTTTCTTAGGCTTGCACGTGCCACGTGTGAAGGAAACACCAAGTTTGGGATTTTTCGGAGATGTTTGCTACTTTCTGAGGTTTAATTGAATTTCCACGCGACGAGACCATTTAATTATAGGTTGAACTGAGTCTACCCACGAAAAGATCCGGAATGGTGCCAAACTTTTACACAGGCTCTAATGTGCTCTAGGGATAAGAATTTTGTGAAGGTGGATGAAAAAATCTATTGGGTCCAAGATGAAATTCACCCTCTTTTGTCTTATTCAGCACATAGAAAAATATAATTAATAAAAAATGATTAGAAAAACCTAAGATCCTGTGTGGGATCTTAATTTGGGTGTACACGCTTGTAAAAAAAATTCAAGCCATTTCGACATATGAATACATATGTTTCTATTTATTCAGTATATAAAAGATTTTTTTAATATATATAAACATCACTGTCGGTTTCAAGAAACCGGCGGTGATGAGAAGAAACTGACAGTGATGCATGTTATCACTGTTAGTTTATTTTGAAAACTGGCAGTGATATATAAAAAATTTAAAAAAATTATGCCAGCCCTTGGGTTCGAGCTTGGGTCTCGGGCTACAGAGTTCAGACACTTAACCGCTGCGCTAGTATAGGATGTGTGCCATGGTTTATTTATTTTATCGTTTTGACCTTTAGACCGCTTAATAAATTATAAAATTAAACCAAAAAAATTGGGCCGCCCGGGATTCGAACACGGGTATCAGGGGCTAAGTTGCGGGGTCTTAACCGTTGAGCCAGTAGGAGGTGTTCGAAAGATGTCGAAAAGATAATTTACTTATGCTGTAACCCCACACGGAAATCATTGCCGGTTTAAAGAATGGCCTGGCAGTGATGTGACAGATGACAGACATGCTGCAACATAGTATTATCTAGAAGAGCAACAGTCCTGTTGGCCCCCTCGATCTCCGCTACGTAGCATATCATATACTACGGTCTTCATGACAATGAGGTAAGCAAAACGAGGTCATACAAAATGCAACATCCAATATGTAAGCAAATAAAACGAGAGGTCATATGCAATGCAAAGTATCAACCCAAGGTGATGATGACCAACCAAAGGATTCGACGACACGGTTTTTTCAGCACTAGTAAATTATTATATCGACCTAAGGCATTTTTAATCAGTAGTGCTACTAATTACTACCGGTGCTGCCGCATGCGTCGTCCCCCTGCTGTCGGTCCTCTTCATGCTTCTTTCGCTCAGCCCTGCGCCGACGCCGTTCCGCATCCATCGCGAGACGCCGCTCGGCCTCCTCCTAGCGGCGGCGCTCCTCCTCCTCGCGGCGGCGCTTCTCCTCCTCCTCGCGGCGGCGCTCCTCCTCCTTGGAGATCTCGACGACGCGCTTTAGGATGCAATCGTCGGTCTCCTTCTGTATGATGGCGCGGAGGTGTCGGTCCTCCTCCTCCTTCCGAGCCGTCTCCAACGAGTTGAAGACGACCTCCTCCACTAGAAGAGGTTCCGGTTCCTCCTTCGATGCAGTCTCACGGTCCGGATCGTCCTCGAGGTTCACCTCGAGGTCCGATTCAGACGACGGCGTCGGTGGAGGCGTCGGGGGGCGATGTGAGGACGACAGGTTCAGCTTCGCCCATGTTGTCTTCAAGCGGCGAGGCATTGTGCGTGGCGACGGGTCGACGGCTGGGGCGAGGTGTGCGTGGGAAGGGCGGTGCTTCGCTTTCTTGACGCGCGGTGGTGTGGCGGCCGACTATGTGCATGGGGGCCTGGGTTAAATAGGCGTGTCGATGGTGGAACTGATCACGGTGCAATAACTCGCACCCCTTGGAAGATGGAGCGCGCCTGCGTTGGGAACAGTTGAACCACCATTGCGCCTACGTTGGGAAGATGGAGTGCGCCTGCATTGGGAAGACGGAGCGCGCCTGTGTTTGGGAACCGGCGTGAGCAGCCGATGGATGGGTAAATGCGGTGTCTCTTCATGGGGAACGGAAGGGCTCTTCGTGGGAACCGCGCTTCATGCACCGGGTAATTAAAACAACGTCTCTTCATATGGGAACCGCGTGACCAGCGTGGCCGGGGAGTTGAAGGGCCTACGCGCAAAGCAGGGACAGATAATCACTCAAAGGAATAAATTCCTTCAAACTTTCCGAAATCAGGTGATAGCTCAATGGTTTGTCTGCTGCTCTGGAACTTGTAGGCTTTGGTTCGATTTAGGGATGCAACATATTTATTTTATCTTTTTGACCTTTAGACCGCTTAATAAATTATAAAATTAAACCAAAAAAATTGGGTTGCCTGGGACTCGAACACGGGTCTCGGAGGCTAAGTCGAGGGGTCTTAACCGTTGCGCCAGTAGGACGAGTTCGAAAGAAAACGGAAACTTATTATACTTAACACCTAACTGCTACAGCACATCACTGTTGGTTTGGGGAATAACCCGGCAGTGATGTACACCATCACTGTCGGTTTGCAAGTAAATCCGGCAGTGATGAGGCATTTATCGAAATAAATTAATAATTTATAAAATAGAACAAAAAAATTTGGGCCGCCTGGGACTCGAACACAGGTCTTGGGGGCTAAGTTGAGGGGTCTTAACCGTTGCGCCAGTAGGAGTTCGAAAGAAAATGAAAACTTATCCTACTTAACACCTAACTTAACACCTAACTGCTACAGCACATCACTGCCGGTTTGGGGAGTGACCCGGCAGTGATGTGGCCCATCACTGTCGGTTTGCAAGCAAAACCGATAGTGATGAGCTATTTCTCGAAATAAGTTAATAATTTATAAAATAGAACAAAAAAATTTGGGCCACCTGGGACTCGAACACGGGTCTCAGGGGCTAAGTTGAGGGGTCTTAACTGTTGCGCCAGTAGGAGGAGTTCGAAAGAAAATGAAAACTTATCCTACTTAACACCTAACTGCTACAACACATCACTGCCGGTTTGGGGAGTGACCCGGCAGTGATGTGCCCCATCACTGTCGGTTTACAAGCAGAACCGGCAGTGATGAGCTACTGCTATAAAAGTGGCGCGGGTGGAAATTATCCCAATTCATTTCAACCCCGTGCCAACCCCTCCCCCCACGCCGCCGGAGCACCACCCCGCGCCGGAGCACTACCCCCACGCCGTTCACTGCCCCACGCCGGAGCACCGCCCCACGTCGGAGCACCGCCCCACGTCGGAGTAGCGCCCCACGCTGGAGCACCGCCCCACGCCGGAGCACCTCCCCATGCCGAAGCACCGCCCCACGCCGTCCACCACCCCAAGCCGGAGCACCGCGCCATCCGGAGCACCGCGCCGTCCGTCCCACCGCCGAGGCCATCAGGAGCACGCAGATAGCTGCTTCCCCCCCCCCCCACACGGTGAGTGCGTGGCTCACTGTCCGCTATGTGTCTGATGAAATGTCCCACAGCTGCTTACTTGAATCAGTTTGATCATGCAGTTTGTGCTGTCATACAATTTGATCATGCAGTTGTGAATGCTAGAACCTAGGTTTGCCACACAGTGTGTGCTATCTGTTTCTTTGTGTTTCTGGATGCATTGCTAGTAAGTAGTACATTGTTACTTATTAGCATGTTGATCAACTCTATTCATCAGTGTACTGATAAGAACAAAAGTATAATTTTATTTTTGGTTACCAGGATAAACATAGCAGGGACTCGTAATACTTGACAGAAATTGCTCTCTGAACGTTAATGGTAGTTTGTTTTCAGAGTACTTGCATTTTCTCTGTGAAACAAACTTACGTTTTCTCTATGAAACCATCTTGTGCATCATTGGAGCTTGGTCGGATACATATGTGAAACCTCACCTCGTAGCTTGCAATTGCAACTGCGCTCCCATCAGGCAGGTACTCAATGTTTTTGGAACTGTGCCACCGATGCTCAATGTTTTTGGATGTGAGGATGGAGTATATATACTTTAGACCTATAGAACCAATATATGTCCAAACTTGTCATGGAATTCTCCATGCTATCAGCATAAAGATGCATAATTATTAACTTATGCAAGATTACAAGTAATACATAGTTATGTAGCCTTGTGCATTAAACTGGGAATATTTTCCAACAATCCTATCTTATTATGAGTTTTTGCATGTCACTTTCCTAGGATAGTATGAGATGCATATTTGCCCCTACCAACCATGTAAGTTTCAGATCAAAGTATCACTAATTTGGAAAGATGCTTACCTGCACTGATACTTGTGAAAGAACCTCGCGCCGATGGTTGGGGGATTTATAGTGAGACTGAAGACTCTTAGACATCTCTAGGAGTATATCCAAAAGTCTTAAACTGGCTCTCTAAATCATCATTTGGTTTTTAACGAATAAAAAATATTCTTTATATCTTTCCTACATCTAACAACTATTACTAAGGCACATGAATAGCTATTTTCCAAACACTCCTATCTATGCAATGGTCGTGTGTTATTCGTAAATATATTAAATTGTATAAGAATACATCATGTTTGAATGACAACCTAATTTACTTAAATGTATAGGCAACCATGGCATGGTATGTAGTGCATGTTGGTCACATGCCTAGGATTTATTGAACCTGGGAAGATTGCTATGCTCAAGTCAATCGCTACCCTAGTAATTTGCACAAAAAATACAACACAGAAGCTGAAGCTTTGAGGGCCTACTATAGTCATCCGCCTACCTTGCAAACCATGGGCAACCGGCCTACTATGGTCTAATGAATGCAAACCATGGCCATCCGCTGGCACTAGGAGATCGAAGAGAAGCCACCCTACCGGAGATGTGAAGATTAGGAGAATTGCTCCTTGGTCTTGGAAAGATGTCATGCTTTTATTTATGGCTATGGTCATCGCTTTTCTTATTTGGAAGTTGATGTAGGCTTAGTTTCGTAGAAGAGTAGGTGGACTTTGTTGTATGTGGTCAATCAAACAATGAATTTGTTCTAGGTGAACATATGCTATTATTTGACTTTGTTGTATGTGGACTTATTATTAGACTTTGCATTAAACATATTATATATATATATGAACATATGCTATTAGTAGTTGTCCGTGGCCAAAACTAACCACGATCGTGTCACAGCCATGACTCATCGTCGCCTGTTACCCCGTCGCCGAAGAACTGATCGGCAACAAGAAGCAGGCTGATATCGCTGGGATGGGAGAGCCGCATGATCCGACAAACGGTGACGGTGTCAATCAGGTCGGTGAGAACGAGCAGCCATGGACCCCGTCCGGCCTGCTCGATCTGGGTCAAAATGACCAAGATGGCCAGGTAACTTTGGTATCATGTCACTATGTAGCCACACACGCTAATCAATTGAGAGGGTCATAGCTTACTTAGTGTCTCTAGCAGGAGCCTCCGCCGGCCGAGGAGCCAGAGGGTTCGGGTAGCAGGAAGGCCAGATCCAAGCGAGGCATGTCAAAGATTCCTGTTGGTAGGAATGCACACTGGCACATTACTGAGTTCGATGAATTCGGGGATCCACTCTCACCACCTATAGCTTTGACCAAATACAAGACTATCCTCGGGTTACTTGTTAGGGACTTCATCCCGATTAAGTACAGGAAGTGGATTGGGAAAGATGATGACCGATGGAGGGTTCCCGAAAGTGAGAAGGATTACATATGGGATGTCAAGATCCCAGAGTATTTCACTTTCCTAGCCGAGTATGATAGGGAGTTAGTCAAGAAAAAAGCAAAAGAAATCATGGGGACATGCTTCAAGAATTTCAAGGGGACATTGTACAAGAATTTTGTCCTCTAAAATAAAGAGCCAGATTTCGATGGTGGACAGTTTAGCAAGCAGAAGGACTTCTAGTAGGATTTCAAGGAATACAGGTTATCCGAGGAGTACTTAGAACTGAGCAGGAAGAATAAGGAGAATTCACAGAAAGCGACGAATCCTCATCATCTCGGCTCTCGTGGCTACGCCAAAAAGATGCGAGAATTTGAAGCAGAACTTCAAAAGATGGATCGCCTTGCTGAGGAAGGCGTTCAGGTTGAGACCATCGATTGGGAGCCCAGATCGGTATTATACTGTATGGGGAGAAATGTACGGCACGCCGAGGACGGGAGCTTTAGCTCCTCAAATCAACCCATGAGCGAACTCATCCAGAGGATCTCCTAGGTAACTGAGGAGGTGAGGCAAGGGACTCGCACTTCTAATAGGGAGAAAGACGTGCTCACCCAAGCACTCGAACCAAGGAGCACCCTGGTCGCACTAGAGGAACCGGTGTTGTTCCTTGGAAACTAGCATTCCCCCAAGAATCTAACACTTATCGGAGCCGCTCGAGGGGTAGAGCGGAACATGAGGCAGAGTATTTGAGGAGACTAAAAGAGATGGAAGACAGAATGGAAGCACAGGATTGAGGCGACCGTTGAAGCGCGAGTCGAGCAAATTTTGCTGTCCAAGGGGTCAGTAGTACCACAAAACCCTACTCCTAGTGCCTTTAGCCCACAGTTTAGGGGTCGCAGCAGCTGCGGATCGACCCCGCTCGACGAAGAAGAGGTGAATCTGCCTCATCCGGTGGACGACATCACTGAACCCGTCAATGTCAGGTTGTACATCCATCAGGAATGGACAAAGGACAAGGTGGCGCTTGGCCAGGCCTGGCCTGTGGGAGACGGAACAATTAATGGCCGCCCAATTTCACTGGGGTACGCTCGCGTCACCATTGATAGAATACTTGATAAAAGTTTAATAAGATACCCATTGAGTACCCCGTAGCAAAAGACAGACCGAAACTTGGTCAAAACAAGGGCTCTCAAGTGGCCTGGCGCAAGCGCCTCACTAAGCTTGACCATCAATTGTCCTCTGATGATGAGGACGACTGCGAGTCTTCGCCCACCCCCGATGATCACTCATCATCTCCCAACAGAGATCACTCCCCTCCTCATCCGGAGCCATCACCCCCGAGAAGACAAAGGCCTCCTTCTATTCCTCCTCGTCCGACTCCATCTTCATCAGCCCTGAGAAAAGATACTCCTCCTCCTCCCCCCTCCTCCATCTTCATCAGCGCCAGGAAAACAAATTCTCGTCGTCATCCTCCTCCTCCACCTCAGCCCAAAACAAGATCAAGGACATCCTCGCAGTCGCAGAAAAGGTCCTTGGATTCGATCGCTAATGCTCCCAAAGTGGACCAACAGAAAAGAAAAAGGCCGTTCAGTGGCAGCGTTACCACCTTGATGAAAGAAAAATTTACAGCACACATCTCGAAGGAAGATTGTGTTAGTTTCTTCAATCTCTGTGCCTCACTGCCTTCGTATATGTTGAAGTCCGAATTCGAAAGGCAAACAAAGAATAAATATGCTACAACAAGAGACGAAGAAATACACAATAAAGATTTAAGGAACATATAGAAGTACGTCGAAGACAACCCAGGATTAACCATGGAAGAGGCCGCGAACATCTATTATGATGTACAAGGGACGGGAACACCGGCAATGAAGTATGAAAGGGGCAATCTTTTGGTTCCCGATGACGAGTATAAAAATCTGACAACATATATGCGCCAGTTGCATGAATATTACATGGCTCAAGCAACAGAGATGGACGACTTTGGTTTAGAGGTTATTATCCGTTCACCACATGTTTTCCATTATCCCGAAGAAGAGAAGTTCGATGTCGAGTGGGAGTGCTTGTTCCAGCTATACCAGAAACACGATCTCGATGTTCAAATGTTGACGCTGTGGACTATGTAAGTACCCTACACACGCGATATTACAATTAACTACTCTCTCGAGACAAATTGTTAACTTTTGAGCACTTCCCATGATTTTATGTAGGTGTATATCAAAATTTTGCATTGTAAAAAGCAAATGGGATTACATAGGCTTCTTGGACCCCTTGCGAGTCAATGAGAGGACATGTCTAGGCCTCTAATGGATGTGACGTGGAAGACCTGAAATAGAGACTGATTGCTGTTTTCGATGAATTCACGATGAAGAAGAAAACCCACATACTTCTAGCCTACAACGGCGAGTATGTATTTTTGGCTTTTAATTTTATGCTTCTTTTTTTGTTAAGATTATTCGATAATTAGGATTCTGTGATTGCAGCAACCATTTCGTCTTCATTTGTGTCAATCTTGCCAAAAATCTGATCGAGGTGTGGGACTCGAAGAAAAAACCATTTCATCATCTGGATGCACTGGTGGCAGTGCTGAATTAGTAAGCGATCCTAATAACTATTATTTTCTAGTCACACATACCGCTTTCTAATGTTTCTCCTTTTAATGTTGCTCAGTGTCCGAAGAAGACATATCGGTGGGACGCCGGTCCCATTCAAGGTTGTCGAAATAGGAGGGGAAGTACCTATCACAGCCGGTGGGAAACAATGAATGCGGGTTTTATGTAATGTGGGCAATGCTTTCGCTACATCGGCGGGAAATCGGAAGAAGCCGATAAGTTGGTGTGTATAATCTCCATTTCATTTATGTCTGTTAATAATTCAACAAAATGATTTACTGTTCCTCTTTGGATATCATCTTTTTTGAACGACAGCGCAAGAAATTTAAGCACGAAAGGCTGCTAGACATGGAGATCGTCGCACTACAATCGGAGCTGGCAAAATTCATCTTAGCCGAGGTATTGGAAAAAGATGGAGTATTTTCCATTGCACAATCCGTGAGGTACAAGGACTAGTATGGCCCAGAGCGGCTCGCCAGATTATTGTAGGAAGTCCGAGAAGCATGTGTGAAGTCCAAGAACATTTCTTTTTTATTTTGAGGGATCGAGATGTGGATAAGAACATTTGAATTGTAATCGTAACATTTGTAATGTTTAATATTGATGGATCTGTCGTCTACGTAGCGTATATAAAGCGAAACCCGATTCCTACGAAAAAATATAAATTAAAATAAATTATAAAACAATAAAATATGAACGGGCCATCACCGCCGGTTAGCAACAAACCAGCAGTGTTGTCGTAACCATCACTACCGGTTAGAAGGAAACCGACAGTGTTGGCTTGCTCAACACTGTCGGCTTGAACCATGAACCGACACTGATAGTTACGAGAACACTGCCGGTTTGATCCATGAACCGACACTGATATTTACTACAACACTGCCGGTTTGAACCATGAACCGACAGTGTTGGCTTGCTCAACACTGCCAGCTTGAACCATGAACCGACACTGATAGTTACGAGAACAATGCCGGTTTGATCCACGAACCGACACTGATATTTACTACAACACTGCCGGTTTGATCCATGAACCGACAGTGTAGGCTTGCTCAACACTGCTGGCTTGAGCAAAGAACCGACACTCTTGAAGCAACCGTCACTGTCGGTTGGCTCTACAAACCGGCAGTGTTGTTCAACCGGACACTGCCGGGTGGAGCCAGGAACCGACACTGTTTCCTGTAGATCAATGTTGGTTTTTAAGGACCGACAGTGATGTCAACCCCTCATCACTGCCGGTATGCCACTGTCGGTTCAAAATCCGGTAGTGAAGTGGGTTTTTGAACCGACAGTGATGTCCAGATCTGGGGTAGTGTATTATATGTTCACTATGTAGATCTACTCATATGGAGTCCAATAAAATTGGATTTTCTATTTTATGGTTTTTCTGTGATTTACTATGATTTTCAAAGATTCAGTCGAAATAAATAAAAAAAGAAAAAAAGAAAATCGCCTTCAAAACCGCTTATAACCGCACCAGGGATGTAAGATGAATGGTTTTAAAAGTTGTGGGAGGTGTTTTGCCTGGTTTTGAGTTGAGGGAGGAAAAGCGGACTTTCACGAAAGTTGAGAGAGATAATGTAGACTTTTTCCTTTTCTTTTTCAAGTCGGAGTTTTGCCATAAATACACAAAGTCCTGATGGGCTACCGTTGGGCCATGTACGTACACGTACGGCATAGGGCCCAGCAGGCAGCAGGGGGTGGTGACGGGTTAATACAACTTGTGTCTAGCTATCCCTGCCGTGCCAAATCCAATCCACCAACCCGGCCGCCTTTGCCTTTTGACGAGGTTCCTTTGGGTTTTTTTTTTTTTTTTTTTGTCGTCTCCAATTCAATTCATTTTATCTACGTGGCTGTTGTCTCTTCCCGCCGACAAGCGTCCCATTCCCTCCTGCTTCGATCACAAGGCGTTTTCAGGACGCCGGATTTAACAGTGAGTAAACAAGCTGAAACAAACTTACCGATAGTTTCGTTCGAGTCTGTCTACGTACCCGCATGCATGGTTGGTCCCATCCCATAAGGCCATAATCAATACGCTGCCTTCGGCAATCAACAATTCCAAGGAATCCTTCCCAAGGAGCTATGGAAGACCGAAATGCCGTCCAACATCAAGAAATATACTCCTCTTGTAACTGTCGAAAAGAAATAGTACGTCTTTTCCGTTGGATTCCGTTCTGCTCCTTGTCCTTCGGCATTTGAACAAGGATTTACGGAGGGAAGAGTAATCATTATTCAACAGAATGCTTAGATGGTACTTAGGGCGCCTCCAAGAAGGGTGGATTCTCAATTAGGAGAAGTCTTGGACTTGCAAGACAAGGCCTACTAACCACTAAACAATACTGGTACAAGGATCCAGGCATCTAAATATTATTATGTTTTTGAATTGTATGAGAGATTTTTCAGCATGCTGGCCATGGGCGCAGCGTGCAAACAAGGCAGATTAATCGGATAAGAAATTCAGAACGATTCCTCGCGTGGAGCGCGCATCCATCAGCGTGCTGCTCCTCCGCGGTTGCCATCAGGATTCAGCTCAGGAATTCAGAAAGAAACCAAAGGTGGCAAGCTGGTCACTCTCCATTATACGTAGTATGTAGTGCACAGATACCGAAGCCATGCCACGCCATGTACGACACCATGGATGGGCACGTAGAGCAACCAAATGAAACACGGCACGTTGAGCGTCGTTAATTATTTATTATTTATAGGAGGGCGTTGGAACATAGGCTGAGTGAGGTATGATATCGGCGGGCGGTGGCCAGTATACTACAGTAGTACAGTACGTACGTCGTTGCCACCAAGGGCACAAGATCATGTATGCCATCAATAATTCTCGTGTTTTGTCTCGTGGGTGGGCAGGAAATTAAGTTGGCCAGCCTTGTCAGTTGCTGTTGTTGGCTCGTCTCGTTGCCACGACGGGGGCTGCATATCGAGCCAGCTCGGCTCGTTATACTAACGAGTTAGAAACTCAGCTCGGCTCGGCTCACTTGGCAGCTCAAGCTGACTCGTTAGGCTCCCGAGCTAACTTAAGTTTTTTTTCTTCCTATTGAGGCTATTCATACAGCAAAAGACAGAGACGAGTACTGATCTAGAAAAAGCAAAATAAATAAGAAGACAGATGATTTGATGCTGGTTTGGGAAAATCAAGAAAAAAAACAAAAGCTAATGCTTGTTGCTGTGCGTTGGCTTGCAAGGGAGTACGCAAAGCTGCGATTGCAAGGCCCTAACGAGTAGCAGGCGCTAGGCGACTTACGCGTGTGCCGCGTGTGGTGGATCAGGAGGGGAACAACCGAGCGTGCATACGTTTGTGGCTAGGCCTGTGCGGAACGGTGGATGGGAGAAGTCTAGGGCCTAGGGGTGTTAGCGTGGAAGTTGGGGGCAAGGGTTTTATCATATTGGACCAATGGGCCATGGCTTATATGGGATGATTCAAGTTGCTATCGTCTGATTTACGTTGCCTCGTTTGGGCTCGCGAGTGGCTCACGAGCTGGATCGAGCTAGCTTGTTAATTAACCTAGCTAAAGTGCTGGCTCAGCTTGTTTATAAATTCAAACGAGCCGAGCTCGAGGCAAGCCACTAATAAACGAGTCGAGCGAGTTACGAGTTTTTCGTCTAGGCTTCGCGACACGGGGCGGAGCAATGCCCTTTTGCTTAATCCAAATGCAACAACGCAATGCCTGATGGCAAGTGCATCAGTGACTTGCGAGCGAGCACCACAAAGATCGATCGCCGGGCAATCTTTACGGTGCGACTTACGCGCGCATACGCGAAAGGCTAAACAAATCAGGCAAAGTTATTCCAATTTCGGTCGATCGGGGTGGGAGTTGTTGGGACCGGAACGGAACGGCCGCACCATTTTTGGGCCACGTACGTACGTAGAGGAGTTTTCAACGCGGCGAAAGCGGCGAGTTAACTTATTATTCTTGTACTTGCAGTCGCTACTAGATAACAAACTTTAGAACGATGTATTAATTTAGCATTAGTCTCGTCATTTTTTTTTTTTTTGCCCCCGGGACTAAAGGATCATTTAGTCCCGGTCGTCTGCGAGGCAGGGATCTTTAGCCCCGGCTGGTATTACAGCCGGGAATAAAGATTAATCTTTAGTCCCGGTTTGGCCCCCTAACCGGGACTAATTATGCCGGCCTATAGACCAGCTCATTTCTTCCTCCCCGAGCCCGACCCATTCCATTCAAACTCACTGCCTCTGTTCTTCAGCTTGTTGTTGTTCTTGCTCTCTCCCCCTCCATTGGTGTTGCTCTTCGATTTTGGAGGTAACAAACTTAATCCTCTTATGTTTTATCAGTAGCTTATCTCATTTTGCGATGTAGATGCATGTGTAACTTTATATGTTGGACTTTATTATGATTTTATATGTCATTTTTAGCTCAAAATCACATGATGATTTGCATATATGTTTGGATAAACAAAAGTTAAATTAGTTCATCAAAATCACGCCTCGCTCGTCTTCGCTGGAGCACGCGCCATCCTCGTCCTCGGCGGCTTACGTGATCTTAGAATTAATTTTTCCATAAAATGAAAAACTTAAAAAATAGTTAGAAAATTGTAGAAAATCCGTACTAGTTGAACTTGCGGACCGTGTTCAGCTCGGCGAGCATGTTCTCTGTCGAGCGGTAACGGACGTCAAGGAGGAGCTTTGATTTTACGAGGGAGAGCGGCAACGGTCGTGGAAGACCGTGTTCCCTTCCTCGTAGAATCGGAGCTCTTCCTTGGTCAAGTACGGTGTCGTCCGGTGGAGAAATGCTCGCCGAGATGATCACGTAAGCAAGGTCAACTAGTACGGATGGTTATTTATTGAAACATGTTTTTGAGCTATAATTTGATGGATATTTGATAACTTCAGACCTACAAATGTCATCTACAAATGTTACTATCCTCAGAACCTAAACGCCCGCGAGCTCGCCGATATCGAGCAGGTCACTTAGAATTATTTTTTCCATGAAATAAAATACTTAGAAATCATGCCTTTTATTTTTTAGAATTAAATTTTCCATGAAATGAAAAACTTAGAAAATAGCTAGAAAATTATAGAAAATCCGTACTAGTTGAACTTGCGGACCGTGTTCATCTCGGCAAGCATGTTCTCTGCCGAGCGGTAACGGACGTCAATGAGGAGCTTTGATTCTACGAGGGAGAGCGACAACGGTCGTGGAAGACCGCGTTCCCTTCCTCGTAGAATCGGAGCTCTTCCTTGGTCAAGTACGGTGCCGTCCGGTGGAGAAATGCTCGCCGAGATGATCACGTAAGCAAGATCAACTAGTACGGATGGTTATTTATTGAAACATGTTTTTGAGCTATGTGATTTCTATGTCATTTTTAGCTCAAAATCACATGATGATTTACAATAGTAAAATCACTTGATAGTTTGGTATTTTACTATTATACATAGTACATATTTCATGGTTTAGTTAGATAAATAAATAATTTTAGTTTTGTTTAAATATATTATTTTAAAAAATGTAAAATTTACACTAGTTTACAAAAATAAGTATAGAAAGTAGATGACAACTGGTACCGGATCCTCGGCCTCTCGTTCGGTTGCGAAACGACTGAGGCCAGAACTCCCTCTCATTATCTGCCGCAAGTGTAAGCAGAAGATTGTGATGGAGTACCGAGTCAAGAGACAGGGACCCAACAAGGGTCGTGTTTTCTACAAGTGCCCGGATCGCGATGTGAGTTTCTTACGTATTTGATTATTATGGCTAATTGACCTGCTTTTCTTGAATATTTTTTACTAAATATTTTTTGGCTTTAATTTCAGTGGGAGGGCAATGGATGCGATGGTTGGTACTGGGAGGATGATTATGCTACATACGTGCAGAATTCGGGTGCGCTTGAGGTAGCGGCTGTTGATGATGAGGTAGTGAGCCAGCAGGAGAAGCTTATTGATATTCAACAGACGAATGATTTGTCTGTTTTAGTTGCGTACGGTCACGAAATAATTATGTTACTGAAGTGCATTGTAGTTTTAGTTTGTTTAGTGATAGTTGGGATTGCTTACGTTGTAGCCAGGCTTAGTTAATTAATCAAACGTGTGTGTGTCATCTATGTTGTATAATAAAATACTTAATTATGTTCAAGGTTTTCATAATTTGTCGTGTAATGCAGATTATGTCACGCCATTGGATGTACAATGCCGATCGCCGCTCCCAAGACTTTATTGAGGGCATGCACTATTTCTTAGGTGTGGCCAAGGCAAATAAGCGGGATGGTTTCATGTGCTGTCCATGTGCCATATGTAAGAATTTAAAGGAATATTCAAGCTCAATGAGTCTTCATTCACATTTGCTTAAGTCAGGTTTCATGTCAAACTATATATGTTGGACTAAGCATGGAGAAAGCGAGGTCATGATGGAAGAAGGTGAAGGAGAAGATTTAGACATTGATGACATTATTGCTCAGTATGGTGCCTTTAATGATACTATAATGGGGGGAGATGAAGAAGAGGTAGCGGCAGAAGATGATCTCGGTGATGCTCTTGGTGATGCCATTCGTGATGCACAACAAGAATGCGAAAGTGAAAAAGAGAAAGTTAAGTTCGAGCGCATGCCTGAGGATCATATGAAGTTGCTATACCCGACGGCCGAAGAGGGGCAAAAAAAGTTGGGTACAACACTGGAATTGCTACAGTGGAATGGAAAGAATGGTGTATCCGACAAGGCATTTGGGAATTTATTGAACCTTATAAAGAAGATGCTTCCGAAGCCAAATGAATTGCCCACCACTACGCACGAAGCAAAAAAGGTTGTCTGCCCTTTGGGATTAAAAATCCAAAAGATATATGCATGTCCTAATGACTGCATCCTCTACCATGGCAATGAATACGAGAATTTGGATGAATGCTCGGTATGTAAAGCAGCGCGGTATAAGATCAGGCGCGATGATCCTGGTGACGTCGAGGGTGAACAACGTCCTAGAAAGAAAATCCCTACCAAGGTTACGTGGTATGCTCCTATAATACCACGCTTAAAATGTTTGTTCAGAAATAAAGACCATGCAAAGTTGTTGCGGTGGCATAAAGAAGACCGTAAGGTAGACAATACGCTGAGACACCCAGCTGATGGGTCCCAGTGGAGAGCGATAGACAGGGAATTTCCAGAGTTTGCAAATGAGGCTAGAAACTTAAGGTTCGCCTTAAGTACAGATGGTATGAATCCTTTTGGGGAGCAGAGCACTAGTCATAGCACTTGTCCAGTTACTCTATGTATCTACAACCTTCCTCCATGGTTATGCATGAAGCAGAAATTCATTATGATGCCGATCCTCATCCAAGGTCCGAGGCAACCTGGCAACGACATTGATGTCTATCTGAAGCCATTAGTTTAAGAACTTCTAGTTTTATGGAACAAACCAGGTGTACGTGTCTGGGATGAGTACAAACAAGAACACTTTGACCTACGAGCAATGTTGTTCGTAACAATCAATGATTGGCCTGCTTTAAGTAATCTTTCAGGCCAGACAAACAAAGGATATAATGCATGCACACATTGTTTTGATGACCTTGACAGTATATATTCGAAAAGATGTCGAAAGGTCGTGTACCTTGGCCATCGTCAATTCCTTCCTTTGAATCACTAAGTAAGAAAGAAAGGTAAGCATTTTAAAGGTAAGCCAGACCACCGGAAGAAGCCTCATAACCGAACCGGAGAAGATGTACTCGCAATGGTCAAGGATGTGAAAGTAGTATTTGGAAAGGGACAAGGCAGCGAATCTGTTCTCAAAGATGCTAAGGGACACGCACCCATGTGGAAGAAGAAGTCCATCTTTTGGGAGCTACCCTATTGTAACACCCTAAAATTTGCACTCTTTTAAAATAGCTAACTTGATTTATTTATGCAAATATGTGTGCATTAAAATATAGGAAAATAATAAATTTTGTGGAATTAAAATTAAATATAAGGTTAGAAACTTCTTGATGCATACATGCTGCTGCATATCTAATTTTGTGATGATTGATCATGATTCAAAGTTCAAATGAATTCAAAACCTATTTGAAAATGCTTTTGCAAATCTATTTGGAAAAAGAAAAAAAAATGCAAAATTTATTTTCCCCTCCCTTCCTCATTTCGGCTCGCTGGACTTTTTCCCCACGCCAGCCCGCCAGCCCAGCCGCGCGCCTCGCTCCTTTCCCCTTCTCCTGCTTTTCTCTTGGGCCGGCCCAGCACCGCTCGGATCAACCGTCGCCGCTCCCTTGGCCCATCTCGGCTGGCAACTGCCGCCGCGTCCTCTTCAGCGCCTCACCCGCTGATGGTCAGGGCCCGCGCGTCAGCGCTTTCCCCATCCTCCCGCTCGCCCCGCGCCAGCCTAACCGCGAGCCCACAACCGCCGCCCGCGCCCACGTCGTGCGTCGTGGGAGCGCCCCTCCCCCGCGCCTGGCCTCTTTAAATCAGAGCCCGCACCCGCGCGCCCCCCCTCCCTGCTGCCCCGCTCTTTTTCTTCGCGCTCGTCGTGCATGGAAGCCACAGCAGCGCCGGAACCGCCGAGCTTGGGACCTCCGCACGGACCGCCGTCCCCGAGCCTCCCCCGTCCTCGCTTTTCCCCGCGGTGAGAATCCCCTTACTCCCCTCTCTCTCCCCGACTTTTCCCTTGGTATTTTGTGGCTTGTGTGGCCGTGACGCGTGCGCCGGGAAGCTCCATGTCGCCGGTCATGGCGTCCGCCGCCTCGGCTCACTCCTCCGGTCGTCGTAATGGCTTGGGCGAGTTCCCCTTCACCCTAGCTAACTCCCGGTGCCTCCGGTTTTCCGAACCGTGGCCCATAGGCCGTGTTCCATGCACTCCGGTGACCTCCATGCCGCCGGCAATGGTGCTTTGCCGCCGGCGTCACTGTTCTGGCTGGCCAGTTTTCTTCTCTCTCCCCCGGATCCATTTCTGGCCACTCATTTCTAATCCAACGGCCGAGAACGTCCGGTACCCCTTCGCGTGGCAGATTTGCAAAAGAGACCCTCGGTTTCGGATGAATAGAACCCGCACCCAAAGCGCATTTCCCTGATCATGCATTCTCGTTTTGAAAGCGTAAAGATCACTGCTTAAGTCAAAAATACGTTTTCAGTATTTACAGAAATGCCATTTGAACTGTTTCGCTTATAAAATTGTCGTTTTAGCTCCGAATTGATCCATTCAAATCGCGTTAGCTTCGTAATTCCATAATCTACATGTTAGAACCACTGTTAGTCAAGTTTGGAACTTTTTAATTTCATGGTTAGATTTAATTAAATATATGGCTATAGGAAAACCCGTTTAAATCATAACTTTCGCATTTTAGCTCCGTTTTTCGTGAACTTCGCGTTGACATGATCGTAGCGAGATGTAGATTATTTTCACAAACATTTTACCTTGTTTTCTATACTATTGGTGTACTGTTCTAATGATAGGAATGTTTGCTTTGCATGAATGCTTTCGAAATGTTGTATGTTGCCGTGTTGGTCGTGTTTAGACGGTGAGGAGAACGTTGGAGACCAAGAATTCTTCGATGACCAGCAGGACCAGCAAGAGTTTGTGAACCAAGGCAAGTATAGCATGGGCCTACCTTGATGTCCTATTTCACTTTAATCAATTACTCATTTGCATGTGTCTAATTTTGATACCCGTAAGGACATCCTAGTGATTGATTATCCTGTTCCTTGTCTCCTATGGGTTAAATGCATATGGGGTAGATTGCTAGTGCTCTAACTAAACATGATATACATGATGATGAATGATTCTATGGAACTAAGAGTTTAACATGATTTATAACAACTGTTCCATAGGGCGAAGGTGCAAATGACCTTTGATCATGTTGCTCCTAGCCCTCCATAAGGACTTATCTGTCGGCAAAAGCTGGGACTGACAGTGCAACCGTGAGAGTCATATGGCTCTGACTTTAGCTCAGTAATAGGATCTTTTCTAGCTAGTTAGAGGTTACCTTTTTGGCGCAAATGGGGCTTGCCACATTGGGTATAGGGCTACCACTGTTCCTATGAGTATAGCCGCGATGGATATGTGCCATAGGAAAGGGGGGTTCCTACATCTGCCTGCCAAGGAAACCTAGCGGCCCTAACTTGTTTGAGAAACCTATGAAATGGCTTCATAGTGTACCCTGCCCGCTCACCTTGGCAGTGACATGGGAGTAATTAACCCGAGCATATGGGGATCACGACTCACAGTGAATGTGCACCACCTCTGCAGAGGATAACAAACTGTTATAATAGCCGTGCTCACGGTCACGAGCGGCCCAGAAAACTCACAGAATAACTGGATACTTGATGATGATCATTTAAGATGTTCTATGATGTTATACGATACACTTTACCCTGATATATGTTCTTATGGGATTAAATGGGAGCTTAAGCATAATTTGATAATATCTGATAATAAAAGCTTGTCGTACTAAAAATGCTAACTGCAGTAAACCAGAGTCAACCCTTTTTGAGCTTCATAACCCCATGTCAGCTTGTTAAGTACGGAATGTACTTACGCTTGTTTATTTCTTTATTTGGATAAAATCCCGGATGGGTAACAGATGACAACGGGTATGAGGAATTCCCGGAGGATTTTTAGGCTTGTGGTCAACCAGTTGACCTTCCCTGTGATGAAGCCCACGAGAGAGTTATCTTTTTATTTTCCGTTGTGTGATGTAAGACTATGATATATTATGAACCTGATGTAAGAGACACCGTGATGATACTTTATGTAATTTGTCAGCTTGTGTGTGTGATTGATCCCTAGGCACACACGAGTTTTGTGCATTCAATTTTATCCTTAAAATTGGGTGTGACACCTATTGGCAAGTCCTAGAGGTCCGCAACGCAATCAACGTGATGCACCTGACAAAGAATCTTTGTGTGAACCTATTAGGATTCATGGGTGTGTACGGGAAGCCAAAGGATTCACTTGAAGCACGCCAGGACTTGCAGGGCATGAAAGAACGAGACAACCATCATCCAGAGAAGATAGATGATGGACGTCATTACTTAAGTCCTGCTAGCTACACGCTTAGCAAAGAAGAGAGGGACAACATGTTCGAATGTCTAAGCAGCATCAAGGTCCCATCGGGATTCTCCTCCAATATAAAGGGTATAATAAATGTGCCAGAGAAGAAATTCCTAAACTTAAAGTCCCACGACTGCCACGTGCTTATGACGCAATTGCTTCCAGTTGCTTTAAGAGGAATTCTACCTCCACATGTACGTCTAGCCACCGTGAAGCTATGTGCATTCCTCAATGCAATTTCTCAGAAGGCAATCAATCCAGTGGAACTAGCTACTCTACAGAATGATGTGGTTGAATGTCTTGTCAGCTTTGAGTTGGTGTTCCCTCCATCCTTCTTTAATATCATGACACTCCTCCTAGTTCATTTGGTGAAGGAGATTAGTATTCTTAGACCTGTGTTCTTACATAACATGTTCCCCTTTGAGAGGTTTATGGGAGTCTTGAAGAAATATGTGAAAGTCTATTCTAAGCCTGAAGGAAGCATCGCCCAGGGCTATGGAACAGAGGAGGTCATTGAGTTTTGTGTTGACTTTATTCCTGACCTTGCCCCAATTGGCGTTCCCGAATCGCGACACGAGGGGAGACTCAGTGGTAAAGGAACTTTAGGGAAGAAAACATATATTGGCATGGAAGACGATTATTTCAATAAAGCACACTACATAGTTCTTCAGAACTCATCATTGGTGCATCCGTACATCGAGATACATAAGGAGTTCTTACGATCCAAGTTTCCAGGGAAGACTGAAGCTTGGATTAGGCGTCAGCACATGGAAAGTTTCAGTGGTTGGTTGCGAAAAGAATGTCAAGGCGATGACAATATTGATGAGCAACTGTATTTGTTGGCTAGGCAACCATCATGGCATATCCTCATGTACCAAGGGTACGAGATAAATGGGAATACATTTTACACAGTTGCCCAAGATAAAAGGAGCACCAATCAAAATAGTGGTGTTCGTATAGATGGCACAGATCCAAATGGGAATATACAAACATATTATGGCCGCATAGAAGATATATGGGAACTAGACTACGCACCTAATTTTAAAGTCCCTTTGTTCCGGTGCCAATGGGTGAAGCTGACTGGAGGAGGGGTAACAGTCGACAAAGAGTATGGAATGACAACAGTGGACCTCAACAATATTGGGTACAAAGACGAACCATTCGTCCTTGCTGCCGATGTGAGTCAGATGTTCTATGTGAAAGACATGTCTACAAAAACAAAGAGAGGAAAAAACGAAGACATCAACTTAATGATCAATGAGCCAAAGCGCCACATAGTTCTTTCTGGAAAAATAAATATAGTGGGAATTGAAGACAACTCAGACATGTCAGAAGATTATGAAAGAAATGTCCGAATTCCACCCTTCATAGTGAAGAAAGATCCAAGCATCATATTAAATGATGAAGACACTCCATGGTTACGATAAGATCATAACCAAGGGTCATACGTCAAGAAGAAATTCATTGTTGTGCCCGCATAATACAACGATGCACTGTTGTGACATAGTTTTAGAAAGTCTATATGAGATTCAAGAATTTATGACTAGTGTTTGATAAAACTTTCTCAAATGGGAAAATGAGCTATGTGACAATTGTAGATCTTGCTGAGATGATCAAACTTGGTATTCAGAGATTTTTCATCTGAGGTCATTTAGTGTCTCATTTGAGCAAGTTTGACCTAGTCAAATTTGGTCAAATGAAAAAACAACACTTTGACTCTAGTATTATGAACTCTAAATGACTTCAAATTGAAAAGTTTTGAATACCAAGTTTGTTAAAATCATCAAGATCTACAATTGTTGTTTTGGTCAACTTTCCATTTGAGATAGTTTGGATGGTTCAAATTTGTGATTTTTAAATTTCTACGCCTACAAAGTAGTTTTCGGAACCCTAGATTGTCTCAAATTGAAACGTTTTGAATACCAAGTTTGTTCAGCTCATCAATATCTACAATCCTTATATAGGTCATTTTTTCATTTGAGAAAGTTTGAACAAAATGTAGTTCAAATTTCACAAGTGTGACAGTTTTAGAAAGTTTATATGAGATTCAAGAATTTATGACTAGTGTTTGATAAAACTTTCTCAAATGGGAAAATGAGCTATGTAACAATTGTAGATCTTGCCAAGATGACCAAACTTGGTATTCAGAGATTTTTCATCTGAGGTCATTTAGTGTCTCATTTGAGCAAGTTTGACCAAGTCAAATTTGGTCAAATGAAAAAACAACACTTTGACTCTAGTATTATGGACTCTAAATGACTTCCAATTGAAAAGTTTTGAATACCAAGTTTGTTAAACTCATCGAGATCTACAATTGTTGTTTTGGTCAACTGTCCATTTGAGATAGTTTGGATGGTTCAAATTTGTGATTTTTAAATTTCGACGCCTACAAACTAGTTTTCGGAACCCTAGATTGTCTCAAATTAAAAAGTTTTGAATATTAAGTTTGTTCAACTCATCAAGGTCTACAATCCTTATATAGGCTATTTTTTCATTTGAAAAAGTTGTAGAACAAAAATACTATATTTTCTTTATTTTTATAGGTTCAACAAAAATTTCCTGTCATTTTGGTAAAAAAACCGAGAAAAAATTGAAACATTGACGTTACAATAATGTGATAATAAATTTCCTATCGAATAATATTAGTTTTATTAATTTTAAGTTACAAATATATTTTTGCATTAACAAAATACTTAGTATTAGTAACATTTATATTCTATATTCATAAAAGAAATTAAAAACTTTAGGTTACAAAATTTTCCTATTTACAATAAATAATTAGTTAATCAATAGTATTTTTTAAAATAAATATTGCAAAGTATTGAAGTTGCTATAGAATTAATTAGTATTAAATAAGGAGAACAAAATCAAAATCCCAGGCCTTTCCAATTACTCGGGCGGGCTGCCAAAATTTTCAGGCCTTCAGTCCCGGCCTAGGCCACGAACCGGGACTAAAGGGTGGACGGAATTGCCCGCCCAAAAATACCTTTAGTCCCGGCTGGTAACACCAACCGGGACTAAAGATCCTTTAGTCCCGGCTGGTAAGCCGAGCCGGGACTAAAGGGTTGGACCTTTAGTCCCGGTTCGGATTACCAGCCGGGACTAAAGGATCTTTAGTCCCGGTTGGTGTCACCAACCGGGACAAAAGGGTCCCGACCTATATATATCGAACGGTTCCTTTGTTCATCTTCTACTTTTCGATCTACAACATCGATCTCGTCTCTGTCGCGCCCGGCCGCGTCGAGCTCTACCGTGCCGCCGTCGTCGTCTACCCCCGCCCGGCCTCGTTGTCGAGCCCCGCCCGGCGGCCGTCGAGCTCGTCTCCGCCGTACGTCGTCCTCGCACGGCTCAGCTCGGCCCCGTGGCCGGCCAGCACGCCCGCCATCCGCCCATAGCCTGCTAGCTATAGCTCGACCATATTTTTTTAGATAGTTTTTAGATAGTTTTTAGATAATTTTTTAGATAGTTTTTTATATATATGTTAGATTAAAATTTATTAAAATTTAATTAGTAGTTTATTCTTAGTTTTTTAGATAGTTTTTGATATATGTTAATTAGATTTAAATGTATTAAAATTTAATTAGTACTTTATTTAGATAGTTTTTTAGATAGTTTGTTATTATAGTTTTTGATATATTTAATAATTATTATTCTATCTCTCTCTATATATGTGTTAGATTTAATTTTGATTTAGTAATTCTATCTATGTATATATGTTAGGTTTAATTAGATTTAGTAATTAATTTTATCTAGATATATGTGTGTTATTTTATTTAATTGGATTTAGTAATTATATTCTATCTCTCTCTATATATGTTAGATTTAATTTTGTTTTAGTAATTGACACTTGCATATTTTATTAGTAATTCTATCTCTATATCACATGCATATTTTATTTTAGTAATTCTATCTATATATCACTTGGATATTTTATTAGTAATTCTATCTATATCACATGTATCTAGAGAGAGATTCTATATGTATACATATATATGTACTTAATTATTTCTATGTGTATATATACATGTACTTAATTATTTCCATGTGTTGAGAGAGAGAGAAAATTGTATCTAGAGAGACATTCTATGTGTTATCACATGCATATCTAGAGATATATACATATGCACTTATTTCTATGTGTTGAGAGAGAGAGAAAATTGTATCATTCTATGTGTATATATACATGTACTTATTTCCATGTTTTTGGATCGAAAGTGTTTTTGATTCGATTCCAAAGCCTATACCTTATTATTGTCTATCTATGTCTTGAAGATACAAATGGCTGCTCCGGATGATAACTTGAATGATGACATAATGGCGGATATTATCAACGCTAGCACCAATGCGGATGTAGACGACACGAGTCAGTACTTTGCTGATTATGAGGATATCCTGAATATCCCGGTGGTTGAAGATCAACAAATTGTCGCGCAAGAAAATACTGGCGAGGTATATTCGATTATCTATCATCTCTTATAGATGCATGCGTACGTATATTTGTTGTTAATCGTTGTGTTTCTACTCATGTAGCCGGTCTCTGGATCTACATCAACCACCGACAAGAGTAGGAAAGTCCGAGGGCCAAAAAAGCCATTAGAGGGCCGTTTCATAATATTAGAATTCGACACCGACACCGGCAAACCATTAGGACCACATGCTCAGACATATGTCAATCAATGTGGGTTCATTGTAAGGGATAGGATCCCAGTTAGTGCTCGTGAATGGAAGCAGAAGATATCCACTCCTAATGTTAGTTTTGTATCTGATCGTGACAAGAACCTAGCTTGGAGAGATATCACTCAGCATTTCACATTACAAGCAGATGATGCTTTGAAGGAGCTAGTGAGGGATTGGACAATGAAGAAGATGGCAACATTGTTCCAGAGTTGGAAGAAGACATTGTATAAAAAGTTTATCTTGAAGAATGAAACGCCGGATTTCAATGCTAAGGCGTTTGTCAAGTTGGAGTCCCATTGGGATGACTTCGTACAATACAAGACATCTCAAGAGAGTGAGGAACGTGTGATGAGGAATCAGCAGAATGCCCGACAGAAGCAATACCATCATCGCATGGGATCGGGTGGTTATAGGAGTGCTATTCCCAAGTGGCAGAACCTAAAAGCAGAGATTACTGCAAAGGGAATCATACCTGAAACAATAGAGAAGAACTGGCCTCAACGCGCGAAGAATTGGTTCTACGCTCATGGGGGAAGCCTAGACCCAGACACTGGCAAGCTAATTTTTGGCCAAAAAATTGAGAGAGCAACACAGAGACTAGCTCGTGCTAGGGAAGAAGCTGATAGTGGTGTTTTCAAGCCCAATAGAGAGAAGGATGAATTAACATATGCCCTAGAGAATCCCGAACACGGTGGTCGAACAAGAGGCAATGGGGCGGTTCCGTGGCTACAAGCATTCCCAGCAGACAAGGATGCCTACAGAAGCCGCCAGAGAAAGAAGGATGAGGAGGCAGACCGAATCCGTGTATTGGAACAATTTGTTAATGAGACACGACAAGCATTGCTTGATTCATGTGAACGAGAAAAATCTCTTGAGGCAAGAATGCAGGAGGAGATCAAGTGGCAAGTGCAGCTAGTAATGAGTCAAATGCAATCGCAATCAACGCCGGGAGTCACCATTAGCCCCGTTGGTCAGATGAAAAGCAGTTGTGCTTCCACGGAGCTGCCAGTTATTCAAGGTGACGCTGGGTTGCGCTTCCTTGTTGATGACATTACTGAGCCTCTAACAACATGTGAGCTGCACATTCTAGATGGTAATAATGCATCAATCATGGTGGCTGTCGGGGTTGTATCTCCAATAGACCAAACAAAGACACCAAGAATCCATGGGTCAGTTATTCAACCTAGATATGCTAGCGTCTCGGTCGATAGAGTGCTCAACGGTTACAGCAATGTTCCTCTTGACATTGAAGGTGGTGATGGGGAGAAGACACTAGGAGAAGCAGAGAAGACATTTATTCAATGGCGCAAACGCTTCATCATCATTCCTGGGGCGCCACCGCTTCCCCTACCTCACCCTAGGTACGAATGAAAGTGAATGAAATATTATTTTCTATTAATTTTATATTGGCTTCAAAAATAATTGACCCACAACTTGTTTTTGTAGCAGGGTCTCCCCCCAGCCTAGCCCAATCATTCATTCCCCATCTCATCACAGCATCGCGGGGGGCGAGACGACTTCACCCCCACGGCGATCTCCAACTCCTACACCGGCCCCATCGCCTCCACAACGATCTCCAACTCCTACACCGGCCCCACCGCCTCCACAACGATCTCCAACGCCTCCACGCCAGACTCCAACACTGGCCTCATCGCCTCCACGCCGGTCTCCAACACCGCCCCCACCCCCTCCACAGCGACGCACTACAAAGACGTCTAAGGTCCCGGCGGCAAAGAAGACCCCGAAAAAAAGAGTTATTTCTCAAGAAATACTTTCTGAAAAGACTAATGAGCAAATAGCAGCTAAAGAAGACAAAAAAGGGAAATATTTTTTATAGATATCCAAAAGCAGAGACAAGCAAAGCTTAAGGAGAAGCCGTACTTTTACATACCACGAGATCTGCTGAGGCAGAAGGTCGAAGCTCACAAGAAAAAGATGCTTGAAGTTCGTAAGCCTCTGCCACTATCAGACTATGACTGCTCCCTCGTGAAGTCACATGATGCACATAAGAAAAGGAAAAGAGCATCAGGGAAGGATGTCCCACAGCTCGGACAACAGAAGAAACTAATGCAAAATCTTGTTGTTGCTAATGAATATGGTTCCAACATAGAAGTCTATAGCCATTTTACTTTATCAATAGTATTGGGATAACAGAGTTATCACGCAAGTAGAGATTAAAGCAATAGTCTATACAACCTAGACAAAGATAGCATAAAAATAAAATTAATATAGTTATCAATAAATATATAATAATTAAGTATATCAATTAATCAATCTATAAAACATTCAGTGAGCATAGGCGCCTGCATCATTCATGTAACGCCCCAGATCCACTCTGCACGCTGAGCGAACCACACCTACCACCATCCCACTTACGCTTTCGTCCTCGCTTCGCATAAAAGGATTAACCCGGGGATGGTGGGATGAACTCTAGAAACGTTGGTCTATCCCACCTTTAACAACCAAGGTGGTCTATCCCACCTTTAACAACCAAGGTGGGACTAAAATCTCCACAATATCTCATTAACTTGCATATGGGCCACTATGGGCCAAATTCCAAACTGGGCCGGATGTCACATACACCCCCCTCAAAGGAACCGACGTCCTCGTCGGCCCAACACACCCACAACCGGGCAAACAATGACCAGGAACGTTCCCTCTTAGCACACACGACCATACGTCCAGTGCCGACACATGTGCCATGATGTGCACCCTGTAGGGCCTACACGCGCAATGAACCCCATGTCCGCACACCTGACCCGCACGCGCCCGTGGCCACGAAGGTCACACCCAATTTTAAGGATAAAATGAAGTGCAAATCTTATGTGCGCCCAGAGATCAGTCACACACATAAGCCGACAAATTATGAATAGTATCATCACAAATGCTTATTACATCACGAATAAGACAGAGTTATCACATAAATATAGCGGGAATAATAGAAAGATCTCCCACGGAAGCTCCATATCATAGGGACATCGACTGGTTGACCACAAGTCTAGAAGTCCTCAGGAAAATCATCACACCCATAGTCATCTATTACCCAAAGGTGACAAGGTAATAGTTCAATTCTAGAAAATCCCTATCAAGGTGACACATGCAACATGAATTTAATGAATTAATGTGAATAGGAAACAAGGATGATCCCATGCTATACTTGCCTTGAGCAAAGTACTCCTGCTGGTCTTGCTCGTCAAAGTCGTACCCTTGATCTCCCACGAACTGCTCACCGTCTATACTAGATAACCACAACAACAAACAAGCATCCAGGAGCAATCATGCAAAGCAAACAAAGCTATAGATTAGAACAGTACACCAACAACAAAGAATCAAGATGAAAAGTTTGGAAAATGAATCTACGTCTCGCTACGAACACACAGACGCGAAGATCAGAGCTAAAACGGAAAAGTTATGAATTAAACAAGTTTTCCTATAGCGAAATAATAGATAAAATCTAACCTTGAATTTTAAAAGTTGGAAATCTACTTTACAGTAACATAAACATGTAGATTACTTAATTACGAACCTAACGCAACTTGAACGGATCAAATCGGAGTTAAAACGGAGATTTTATTGCTAAAATAAGTTGAATGGCAAAACTGTAAATAGCTGAAAACGTATTTCAATATAACCGAACCAAAATACACTTTTAAAAGTAGAAAACAAAATCTGTAAACACGTTTTGGACTGCGGGTTAAGTCGGAAATAATTGTAAGGGCGTATTTGCAAAATTGGCAGCGAAGGGGTATCCTTCTTTCTGAGCCGCCGGATTAGATCTGAACGGTTGAGATTCGATCTGGCGGAAGGAGATGCGCCGGAACAGTGCCGACGGCGGCTTGACCACGGCGGCGCCATTGCCGGCTTCTGGAGCACACGGTTCTCGGCCCACAGTGCACTATTCGACGAAAAAAGTACAGGGAGAGAGAGGAGGCTACAGCGGCCTCACCGGACCCGAAAAACAAGAACAGGAGGCAGCAAAAACGGCGCGGCGCTCGGTGGTCGGCGATGCTTGCGGTGGAGCTAGGGCGTAGCGCGGCTGCAGCTGCTTGGGTGAAAAAAAGCAGCGGATGAGATAGGAAGGCGGAAGAGGCGTGGCGCCATTTATGGGGCCGAATCACTTGGGCATCACGGCATCACAGGGTCGTGGCAGCACCGGACTCGGCATCGGTGCGGAGGAAGGACTCCGGCTGGAACACGAGCAAGAGGAAGGAGGCGGGTCTGACTAGCGGGCCCGGATGGTCAGCGGCGGAGGAAGGCGCGCAGTCAGTGGGAGCGGGCGTGCGGCTGGGCCACGTGGTGCGGCAGAAAAGTTGGCTTGGGCTTCGGCCCGAGCGGAGGCAAAGGGGTGAGCAGCGGGCTGGGAAGGAGAAAGGGGAGAAGCGGCCCACGGCAGAAATAGGCCTACGGGCCGAAACAGAGGAGGGAGAAGGAATTTATTCTTTTCTTTTTCTAATTTTCCAAAGCAAGTTCAAAATGAAATTTCAACTCAATTCGAAATCCGACTTCAAACTAAGCAATACAAAATATTATGCAACAGCATGAATGCACACTCATTGTTGTTGAACTATATTTGTTTTTTTAATTTAATAAAATTTATTATTTTTCCTAGGTTCAAGTTCCCACAAAATGCTTAATAAACCAATTTTCTCCTATTTCAAAATATGCAAAATTTAGGGTGTTACAATTCTACCCCCTTAAAATGAATCTCGTCCTCGAGATTCGGACGATGCTTACTCAAATAACTGTGGGTATGTTTTCCTCAGATCCTCTTCTCTTTCCCAAGTAGCCTCATCTTCTGTATACCGATTCCACTGAACCTTACACATCTTTATAACTCGGCTCATAGTAACTCTTTCTGCAGTCTCCAAAATTCTTACTGGAAACTCCTCATACGTGAGATCTTCCTAAACTGCAAGCTCTTCTAATGGTATCCGCTCCTCAGGTACACGCAAACACTTCTTTAGCTGAGACACATGGAACACATCGTGCACACCTGACAAACTCTCAGGCAATTCCAACTGATAAGCCACTTCACCACGTTTCTCTAAAATCTTGAAAGGCCCAATATACCTTGGGGCTAACTTCCCTTTCATGTTAAACCTTCTCACACTTCTCATAGGCGACACCTTCAAGTACACATAATCACCTACATCGAAAACCAATTCTCTTCTTCTAGTGTCGGCATAGCTCTTCTGTCGAGACTGAGCCACTCTCAAGTTATCTCTGATCATCCTTACTTGCTCTTCTGCATCTCTCAAAACATCTAGTCCAAACACTTGAGTTTCTCCCGTTTGATTCCAAAACAACGGGGTTCTACACTTTCGTCCATACAAAGCTTCGAAAGGTGCCATATTAAGACTTTTCTGATAATTATTGTTATAGGAGAACTCTGCATAAGGCAAACTCTTGTCTCAACTTGTACCATACTGCAACGCACAAGCTCTCAACATATCCTCTAATATCTGATTAATTCTCTCAGTTTGCCCATCTATCTGAGGATGATATGCTGTACTAAAATTCAACTTGGTTCCCAACGAACTATGTACTTGCTGTCAAAACTGAGATGTAAATTGGGTACCCCGATCAGACACAATTTTCTTGGGAACTCCATGTAGACAAACTATCCTCTCCATATATAACGCAGCCAATTGGGGACCAGTATAGGTAGTCTTGACCGGTAAGAAGTGAGCAACTTTAGTTAACCGATCCACTATTACCCAGATTGAATCATAGCCTCTCTGAGTACGTGGTAACCCAACTATAAAGTCCATACCAACTTCTTCCCACTTCCACTCAGGTATCTTCATTGGTTGTAGCAATCCTGTAGGTCTTTGATGTTTAGCTTTGACTCTCTGACAGCTATCACATAAAGCCACATATTCAGCAACATCTCTCTTCAAACTGTACCACCAATACTTCTCTTTCAAATCCAAATACATCTTGGTACTTCCACGATGAATAGAGTAAGCAAACTCATGTGCCTCACGAAGAATTGCCTCTCATATAGCCTTATCCTGTCACACCCAATTTTAAGGATAAAATTGAATGCACGAAACTCATGTGTGCTCAGGGATCAGTCACACACACAAGTTGACAAATGATAAGAATTATCATCACGGCGTATCTTACATCACGATTAATAACATCACATAGTCTTACACAACACAGCGGAAAAAAAAGATAGCTCTCTCGTGGAAGCTCCAACACAGGGATGGTCAATTGGTTGACCACAAGCCTAATAGTCCTCAGGAAACTCCTCATACATGTTGTCATCTATTACCCATCCGGGATTTTTATCCAAATATAGAAAGTAAACAAGCGTAAGTACTTCCCGTACTTAACAAGATAACATGGGGTTATGAAAGCTCAAAAAGGTTGACACTGGCTTACTGCAGTTAGCACTTTTAGTAGGTCAAGGATTTTATCATCAACTATTATCAAGTTATGCTTAAGCTCCCATTTAAACCCACATGATCAGATATCAGAATCATTTAGATCATATTATCATCGTAGAACATCATAAATGAACAATCAATAAGTAATCATTTATTCTGTGAGTTTTTCTGGGCTGCTCGTGACCGTGAGCATGGCTGTTATAACAGTTTGTAACCCTCTACAGAGGTTGTGCACATTCACCGCGAGTCATGATTCCCATATGCCCGGGTTAATTACTCCCATATCACTGCCTAAGGTGAGCGGGCAGGAGTACACTATGAAGCCATTTCATAGGTTTCTCTAACAAGTTAGGGCCGCTAGGTTTCCTCGGCAGGCAGATGTTAGGAACCCCCCTTTCCTATGGCACATATCCATCACGGCTATACACATAGGAATAGAGGCAGCCCTATACCCAACGTGGCAAGCCCCTTTTGCGCCATAAAGGTAACCTCTAACAAGCTAGAAAAGGTCCTATTACTGAGCTAAAGTTAGAGCCATGTGACCTCTCATGGTTGCACTGTTAGTCCCAGCTTTTGTCGATAGATAAGTCCTTATGGAGGGCCGAGAGCATCATGATCAAAAGTCATTTGCTCCTTCGCCCTATAATTCAGTTGTTTAAAAGCAACTTTTACCTTTTCTTTCCATAGAATCATTGTTCATTATGTAGCTCATGTATAGTTATATTGAGCGCTAGCAAACTACCCATATGCATATAACCCGTAGGAGAACAAGGAAACATGATAATCAATCACTAGGATGTCCTTACGGGTATCAAAATTAGACACATGCAAATGAGTAATTAATAAAGGTGAATAGGACATCAAGGTAGGTCCCATGCTATACTTGCCTTGGTTAGCAAACTCCTGCTGGTCCTGCTGGTCGTCGAAGAACTCTTGGTCTCCAACGTTCTCCTCACCGTCTGAACGCGACCAACACGGCAACATACAACATTCCAAAGGCATTCATGCAAAGCAAACAATCCTATAATTAGAACAGTACACTAGTAGTATAGAAAACAAGATAAAATGTTTATGAAAAGAATCTATGTCTCGCTACGATCACGTCAACGCGAAGTTCACGAAAATAGGAGGTAAAACGTGAAAGTTATGATTTAAACACGATTTCCTATAGCAAATTAATTAAGTAAACCTAACCATGAAATTTAAAAGTTACAAACATGATTAACAGTGGCACTAACACATAGATTATGCAATTACGAAACTAACACAATTTGAACGGGTCGATTTGGAGCTAAAACGAAGTTTTTATGAGCAAAACAAGTCCAGTGGCATTTCTATAAATATGATGAACTATTTTTGGATTTAAATAAATCAATTTCAGAATAATTAAACAGCCGAGGTCTGCGGGTTCTAATTCGCCAAACTCGGGGGTCTCTTTAACAAAATCACCCGCGAAGGGATATCGGCCTTCGGTGGCCGTTGGATTTGAAATGAACGGCTCGGATTAGATCTTGGGAGGAGAGAGAAGGCAGTGGTGGCCGGAATAGTGGCTCCGGCGGCGGAGCACCATGGCCGGCGACGAGGAGCATGCCGGCGTGCGCGGTTCAGTGACTACGGGCCACGGTTCGAAGAACCGAGGGCATCGGGAGAGAGATGGGGGGCAGGCGAACTCGGCCAGGCCTAGAGCGCGGCCAGAGGATGCGGCCGTGGCGGTGGTGGCCATGGCCGGTGGCTGGAAGCTCGTCAGCGCACGCGGTTAGGGCACTAGAAGCCGTGAAACAAGAAAATAACGGCACGGGAGAAAGCGGGGAGCAAGGGGATTCTCACTGCAGGGAAAACGAAGTCAACGGCGGCTTGGGGACGGCTGTCCGCGCGGAGGGGCGAACGTCAGACCTCGGCTCGTCGGTGTAGCGGTTTTCGGCTTCCGCTGCGCCAGGTGAACGCGAAGAAGGAACGGGGGAGGCAGTAGAGGGAGCGGAGAGGTTCACGGCTCCATTTTCAATGAGGCCGGGGCGCGGGAGGTGGCGGACAGCGCTGACGTGCGGGGCCGGGTTGTCAGCGACTGAGAGGGAAGGGAGGCGCGGCGACAGTGGTTGCCCGAGCGATGCTGGGCCAGCGTGCTTGCTGGGCTCGACGGGGCTGGGCTGGCGCGGAGGCAAGGAGGGCTACCGGCCAACTGGGCCATTGGAAGGAATGGGCCAGCAGGCCAAAATTGAAGAAGGGTGGGGAAGGAAAGGTATTTCCTTTTTCTTTTTTCCAAATCAATTTTCCAAATGTATTTTCAAATGAGTTTTGAATCCTTTTGAGTTTAAATCAAAACCACTCAACATATTAAATGCAATGCTCCAGCATGAGTGCATCAACATGTATATATCCTTATGATTGATTTTATTTCACAAAAATTATTATTTCCTATATTTGAATGCACACATAATTAGCATAATAAATCAAATTTACTATTTTAAAAGAATGCAATTTTTGGGTGTTACAATTCTACCCCCCTTAAGATGAATCTCGTCCTCGAGATTCGGATGATTGCTTACTCAAACAGTTGTGGATAAGACTTTCGCAAATCCTCTTCTCTTTCCCAAGTAGCCTCATCCTCTGTATACCGATTCCACTGTACCTTGCACATTTTTATAACTCGGCTCCTTGTAACTCTTTCTGCCGTCTGTAAGATCTTTATCGGATACTCTTCATATGTGAGATCTTCCTTAACAGCAAGTTCTTCTAAAGGAATTTGCTCTTCTGGTACTCGCAAACACTTCTTTAATTGAGAAACATGAAACACATCGTGCACACCTGACAAACTCTCAGGCAGTTCCAACTGATAGGCTACTTCTCCACGTCTCTCTAGGATCTTGAAAGGTCCAATATACCTCGGTGCCAACTTTCCCTTCATATTGAATCTTTTCACACTTCTCATTGGTGACACCTTCAAGTACACATAATCTCCAACTTCGAAAGTCAGCTCTCTTCTAGCGAGTATCAGCGTAACTCTTCTGTCGGGACTGAGCCACTCTCAAGTTGTCTCTAATCATTCTCACTTGTTCTTCTGCGTCTCTAAGGACATCGGGTCCAAACACTTGAGTTTCACCAGTCTGATTCTAGAACAAAGGCGTTCTACATTTACATCCATACAAGCGCCTCAAAAGGTGCCATCTTGAGACTCTTCTGGTAACTATTGTTGTACGAGAACTCAGCATATGGTAAACTCTTGTCCCAACTAGTACCATACTGCAGTGCACAAGCTCTCAACATATCTTCCAAAATCTGGTTGATCCTTTCAGTCTGTCCATCAGTTTGTGGGTGGTAAGCAGAACTAAAATTCAACTTTGTCCCCAAAGATCTATGTACTTTCTGCCAGAATTGCGACGTAAACTGAGTGCCTCTATCAGACACAATTTTCTTGGGAACACCATGTAAGCACACTATCCTTTCCATGTACAACTCTGCTAGCCTTGCACCTGTATAGGTAGTCTTGACTGGTAGAAAGTGAGCAACCTTGGTGAGTCGATCCACTATTACCCATATTGAATCATAACCTCTTTGAGTGCGGGGCAAACCTACGATAAAATCCATACCAACTTCTTCCCATTTCCATTCAGGAATCTTCATTGGTTGTAGCAACCCTGTAGGTCTTTGATGCTCAGCTTTCACTCTTTGACAAGTGTCACACAAAGCCACATACTCTGCCACATCTCTCTTCAAACCATACCACCAATACTTCTCTTTGAGATCCAAATACATCTTGGTACTTCCGGGATGTATAGAATAAGCAGACTCATGTGCCTCTTGCAGAATTGCATCACGATAGCCTTCACTTCAGGTACACATATCCTTTTCCGAACCAAAGAGTACCATTCTCATCCATCCTGAATCCTGGTGCCTTTCCAAGCACTACATTCTCCGCTATCTCTTTAGTTTTTCATCCTCCAATTGACCTTTGCGTATCTCTTGCTCCAATGTAGGCTCTATCACCAATTCCATTGCATTAGTGACAAAACTCAAGTTGAGATACTCCATTTTAGCACACAACTCTGCTGGCATCAATGTCATCCGAAGTCCATTGGCATAACTCTTCCTGCTAAGTGCATCAGCTACGACATTTGCTTTTCCCGGATGATAATGCACTTCCAAATCATAGTCTTTGATCAATTCTAACCAACGACGTTGTCTCAGATTTAGATCTGACTGGGTAAAGATATACTTCAAACTCTTGTGGTCTGTATAGATATCACTCTTATGCCCAATTAGATAATGTCTCCTAGATTTTCAAAGCATGAACCACAGCTGCCAATTCCAAGTCATGAGTAGGGTAATTCAACTCATGCTTCCTCAATTGTCTAGATGCATATGCCACCACTCTTCCTTCTTGCATAAGAACACATCCAAGGCCCAAACGAGATGCATCACAATATATAGAGAAGTTCTTGCTTAAATCTGGCAAAATCAACACTGGAGCTGTAGTCAATCTCTTCTTTAGCTCATCAAAGTTTGCCTGGCATTTATCAGACCATACAAATTTAGCATTCTTTTCCAATAGAGCTGTCATAGGCTTAGCAAGCTTGGAAAAACCTTCAATGAACCTCCTGTAGTATCCAGCCAATCCCAAAAAGCTATGAATCTCACTTACATTGGTTGGTGGTTTCCAATTCAACACATCTTGTACTTTGCCTGGATCCACTGCTATTCCACCATTGGAGACAACATGACCTAGAAAAGAGACCTCCTTCAACCAAAACTCACACTTGCTCCGCTTAGCGTACAACTTATGTTCTCTAAGCTTTTGCAAGACCAACCTTATATGTTCAGCATGTTCTTCTTCAGTCTTGGAGAATATCAGTATGTCATCAATGAATACCACCACAAATTTATCAAGAAACTCCATAAACACCTTATTCATCAGATACATAAAGTATGCAGGTGCATTGGTCAATCCAAAAGACATAATAGGTATACTCATACAAGCCATACGTGTAGTGAATGTTGTCTTGGGTATGTCCGAGTTTCGAATCTTTAGCTGATGGTAACCTGAGCGGAGATCAATCTTGGAGAACACATAGGCTCCTCTCAACTGATCAAACAAATCATCAATCCTAGGCAAAGGGTATTTATTCTTGATAGTAACCTCATTAAGTGAATGGTAATCCACACACATTCGTTGGCTACCATCCTTCTTATCCACAAAGATCACAGGTGCCCCCCATGGGGAAGAACTAGGGCATATGAAACCTTTTTCTTGCAACTCTTTTAGTTGTTTCTTAAGCTCTTCTAATTCATTAACCCCCATTCTATATGGACGTTTAGCTATTGGTGCAGTTCTAGGTAATAATTCAATAATGAATTCAATGTCACGGTCAGGTGGCATACCTGGCAAGTCATCGGGGAAGACATCCGAGAACTCCTCCACAACACGATCTTGTTTATTGGCATCACCATCCAACTGATTCACAGTGGCTGTTGGCTGAGCTTGCACTACCACTTCTACACAGATTCTATCTCCATTGGGTGATGTCACAACAACTAGATCTCTCCTGACATTGAATCACTGCTCGATGTTGTTTCATCCAATCCATTCCCAGAATAAGATCAATTCCCGCTGTTCTCAACACAATAGGTTTCACTTTGAAGTCTACCCCCTTAAGGAAATGCTAGTTGAGGGACTCCAATAAGAAGCTAGGCATACTACCTCCCGGTGAATTTACTAGTATGGGGTTTTTCATGGCACATAAAGGTATGCTATGCATTCTAACAAAAGCTTGGGAAATAAAAGAATGCGAAGCACCGGAATCAAAAAGTACTGTAGCAGAGATAGAGTTGACACTGAACGTACCCAACATGACCTCAGGCGTCTCCTGAGCTGCATCAGATGACACATAGTTCACTTTAGCAGTGTGAGGTGGTCGGGCGTTGAACTTCGGATTACCATTCTGGTTCTGAGGAGCTTACTGGTTTTGCTTCTTTGGACACTGATGAACATAGTGACCTACTTCTCCACAGCGATAGCATGCATTGGGGTTATTAGGTGCACCACTCTTCACAGGAGCATTGTTGGGCATTCCCTGGCGTGTTGCCGGATTGCCGGTCTATTGTGGGGGACGTTGATTACCATACTGTTGCTGGTACTGAGGGCGTTGCTGGAACTGATTACGCTGAGGATACTGACCACGGTTTCCCTAGTTAGATGGTCCTTGATTCCTCTGCTGAAAACCCTGCTGGGGATAGGCACGTGGGTGGGTGTTGCTTCCAGAAGCTTGCCCTTGAAGCCTCCTCTTCTTGGCTTCCATCTCTTTGCGCTTATCGTCAATCATCAATAGCGCAGTTCACCAAGGACTGAAAGTTAGGGTAGGTGTTGGACATCAGCTGGAGCTGCAGTCCATCATAAAGTCCCTTGAGGAAGCGGTGTTGCTTCTCCTTGTCCTCAGCTACATCATTTGGAGCATAGCATGATAATTGAGCAAACTTGTCACGATACTCCGCCACAGTCATGGATCCTTGCTTAAGGGACCTGAATTCCTCCTGCTTCAACTTCCACTAGTCCATCGGGGATATGATATGACCGGAAATTATCCTTGAATTCCTGCCAGGTGATAGCAGGAGCATCGTTGGGGCTGTCCATACTGGAAAGAATCCCACCAATCCTGAGCTGCTCCCTGGAGTTGACCAGAAGCATACAACACCTTCTCAAGATCATTGCATTGTGCTATGTTAAGTTGCTTTTCCACAGCACGCAACCAATCATCTAGCCTCCAAGGGTCTGAGGCATGGGTGAACACTGGTGGGCGACCCTTCATGAATTCTCCATGCTTGTCTCTGACCTGAACAGGCGGTGGTCCTCTTGCAGGTTCGTTATCCAAGCGTTGCATCATGGCTTGCATCAACTGCGCTTGCATTCCCATCAATTGTTCCATAGTCACTGATGGCGGTGGTGGTGGATTTATGAGAGCATCACGTCCATGACCACAGGCCTCTGCCTCTTCCTCCTCTTGCGGCCATCTGCTTTCCAACAAATGCGCAAAATTTTAGAGATTTCCAACTTATAGAGAGCTTATAAAGATAAGAAACAATGCTGAGAATTTTCTGGACAAGATTCAATTACAGCAGTTCGATAAATCTATCATAACTCGAGTTTCAGAGATCCAACAGAGGTGTACCAAGAATGGTTAGAAAGCTTAGGAGATCAGTCTACAACTTTTATTTAGAACACTTTTACAGATTCTGGTATATACATGGTCAAAAACAGAGCTAAACCGAATCTGTTCTGGGTTCCAGTCTGCGCAGAAACATCAACTTGTGACAGCCAGATCTCACAAACCTGAACAGCTATTGACGTGATTCCAGAAACATTTGAAAGATACAGAAGTCTAGATATCTCCACAAAAATTTCAGAATTTTTGGCAGCCCAGATTTCGAGATACAATATAAAGAACACATGCTGCTCCAGAAAATCAGCACAGCAGAGATAAGATAAAACGAACCCATCTGCATTAAGACCTCATCTAAACTTAAGGTTCAAATCTATGGAAGTTATGGACATGCCCACAAACTTCCAGCAATCAAACAAACTCCAAATCATCCAAGTTCACAATTAAAAACATCTAATCACTCAAGTTCACAAGACAAGACAAGACTAGACATGACACACGAACTAACAACGTAGTAACTTTAAACAAGGCACCTAACACCTATGGGGCGGTGTCAATCATGGTGAACGATCGACGCTTCTTCTTGTAGATCGGTGGCAGCCCAAGTTGAGCACGCAGTTCATCAACTTGCTTCTAGAGACGCCTCTCGGCCCTCTGCGATGCTCGCAGCTCTCCCTTGACCTCTTCATCTACCCCCTGCATGGCATGGACATGTTGCACAGTTGCTTCCAGAGTTGGATCACTTTCTGGTGGTGCCAGGACCTGCCAATTACCCTCATGATCATTGCGAGGAAGGAACCTAAAACGATCCTCCTTCATGGCCTCAAAACGACGACCATGGTAGTAGATGTAGGCGTCCTGCGCTGCATCTTCCATGCCATCCAATGCATGGAGCCCGTCTGGCAGTAGCACTGATGGACAAGTCTCCACCTCATGTCCATTCTTTATGTCATTCCAGGTAGTGACAACCAGCTCTTACCTTCCAAAAGGTTGCCTCCAAAGGATACTGGTACTCTGCACAAGTGATAGCTGATGGAGGCATGCAGATCAGGGTAGTAGTCATCCAGCACATGAGTAAGGAGGGTATGGTAGTAGGCCGTCTCTGGGGCTGACTTGAAGTAGTATTTGCACTTCCAGCCTATCTCCTCATCCACCACAGGAACAGCTGGGGATGGCACAGGCGTAGGTGAAGTAGCTGATGACTCCGCTGAGGTAGCTACAATAGGATAGAATAGGTGCAACAGCTGGAGTAGGAGCAGGTGCAAGGTGTCGGGGTAGCCATCCACTCCTCATCATCCTCGATCAAGGGTTCCACCTCATCATCGGAGATGATCACAATCTCCTTCTCCGCCTATGGAGCATGGGGGGGTGAACATAGCGCAATAGCCTGCAGTGCTGAGGCGGGCGGTCTTCGGGTACGAGACATCTATAGATTTAGAGTAAGATAAAATTAGAATCAACAATTTTATATATAGATTAAGGTATGAAAAGCATAAATATTTTATAAAATAACAAGAATGAGACGATAAGCAAAAACCAGTGGAGCAAAGATGCTAAAACGACCATTTCTAACTAGGCTTGCGTCCTACAGTCAACACGGCTCTGATACTAGTTTGTCACACTGAATTTTAAGGATAAAATTGAATGCATGAAACTCATGTGTGCCCAGGGATCAATCACACACACAAGTTGACAAATGATAAGAAGTATCATCACGGTGTATCTTACTTCACGATTAATAACATCATATAGTCTTACACAATACAACGGAAAATAAAAAGATAGCTCTCTCCTGGAAGCTCCAACACAGGGACGGTCAACTGGTTGACCACATGCCTAATAGTCCTCAGGAAACTCCTCATACATGTTGTCATCTGTTACCCATCCGGGATTTTTATCCAAATATAGAAAGTAAACAAGCGTAAGTACTTCCCGTACTTAACAAGATAACATGGGGTTATGAAAGCTCAAAAAGGTTGACACTGGCTTACTGCAGTTAGCACTTTTAGTAGGTCAAGATTTTATCATCAACTATTATCAAGTTATGCTTAAGCTCCCATTTAAACCCACATGATCAGATATCAGAATCATTTGAATCATATTATCATCGTACAACATCATAAATGAACATCAATAAGTAACCATTTATTCTGTGAGTTTTCCGGGCCACTCGTGAACCGTGAGCACGTCTGTTATAACAGTTTATAACCCTCTGCAGAGGTTGTGCACATTCACCGCGAGTTGTGATTCCCATATGCACGGGTTAATTACTCCCATATCACTGCCAAGGTGAGCGGGCAGGGTACACTATGAAGCCATTTCATAGGTTTCTCTAACAAGTTAGGGCCGCTAGGTTTCCTCGGCAGACAGATGTAGGAACCCCCCTTTCCTATGGCACATATCCATCGTGGCTATACACATAGGAACAGAGGCAGCCCTATACCCAACGTGGCAAGCCCCTTTTACGCCATAAAGGTAACCTCTAACAAGCTAGAAAAGGTCCTATTACTGAGCTAAAGTCAGAGCCATATGACTCTCATGTTTGCACTGTCAGTCCCAGCTTTTGCCGATAGATAAGTCCTTATGGAGGGCCGAGAGCATCATGATCAAAAGTCATTTGCTCCTTCGCCCTATAATTCAGTTGTTTAAAAAGCAACTTTTACCTTTTCTTTCCATAGAATCATTGTTCATTATGTAACTCATGTATAGTTATATTGAGCGCTAGCAAACTACCCATATGCATATAACCCATAGGAGATCAAGGAACATGATAATCAAATCACTAGGATGTCCTTACGGGTATCGAAAATTAGACACATGCAAATGAGTAATTAATAAAGGTGAATAGGACATCAAGGTAGGTCCCATGCTATACTTGCCTTGGTTAGCAAACTCCTGCTGGTCCTGCTGGTCGTCGAAGAACTCTTGGTCTCCAACGTTCTCCTCACCGTCTGAACGCGACCAACACGGCAACATACAACATTCCAAAGGCATTCATGCAAAAGCAAACAATCCTATAATTAGAACAATACACCAGCAGTATAGAAAACAAGATAAAATGTTTATGAAAAGAATCTATGTCTCGCTACGATCACGTCAACGCGAAGTTCACAAAAATCGGAGCTAAAACGCGAAAGTTATTTAAACACGATTTCCTATAGCAAATTAATTAAGTAAACCTAACCATGAAATTTAAAAGTTTCAAACATGATTAACAGTGGTACTAACACGTAGATTATGCAATTACGAAACTAACGCAATTTGAATGGGTCAATTCGGAGCTAAAACAAAGTTTTTATGAGCAAAACAAGTCCAGTGGCATTTCTGTAAATAGGATGAACTATTTTTGGATTTAAATAAATCAATTTTGGAATAATTAAATAGCCGAGGACTGCGGGTTCTAATTCTCCAAACTCAGGGGTCTCTTTAACAAAATCACCTACGAAGGGTTATCAGCCTTCGGTGGCCGTTGGATTTGAAATGAACGGCTCGGATTAGATCTTGGGAGGGAGAGAGAAGACAGTGGTGGCCGGAACAGTGGCTCCGGCGGCAGAGCACCATGGCCGGCGACGAGGAGCATGCCGGCATGCGCGGTTCAATGACTATGGGCCATGGTTCGAAGAACCGAGGGCACCAGGAGAGAGATGGGGGGCAGGCGAACTCGGCCAGGCCTAGAGCACGGCCAGAGGATGCGGCCGTGGCGGTGGTGGCCATGGCCGGCGGCCGGAAGCTCATCGGCGCACGCGGCTAGGGCACTAGAAGCCGTGAAACAAGAAAATAATGGCACGGGGAGAAAGAGGGGAGCAAGGGGATTCTCACCGCGGGGAAAACGGAGTCGACGGCGGCTTGGGGACGGCTGTCCGCGCGGAGGGGCAGACGGCGGACCTCGGCTTGTCGGTGCGGCGGTTTTTGGCTTCCGCTGCTCCAGGCGAACGCGAAGAAGGAATGGGGGAGGCAGCAGAGGGAGCGGCGAGGGGTCACAGCTCTGTTTTAAATGAGGCCGGGGAGCGGGGCGACGCGCCCAAGACGCCAGGAGCGGGGAGGCGGTTACGACTTGGACCGGCACGAGCGCGGGTGGTGCGGGACAGCGCTAACGTGCGGGGCCGGGTTGTCAGCGGCTGAGAGGGAAGGGAGGCGCGGCGGCAGTGGTTGCCCGAGCGGTGCTGGGCCGGCGTGCTTGCTGGGCTCGGCGGGGCTGGGCTGGCGCGGAGGCAAGAAGGGCCAGCGGCCAACTGGGCCAGCAGAAGGAATGGGCCAGCAGGCCAAAATTAAAGAAGGGTAGGGAGGGAAAGGTATTTCCTTTTTCTTTTTCTTTTCCAAATCAAATTTCCAAATGTATTTTCAAATGAGTTTTGAATCCTTTTGAGTTTAAATCAAAAACCACTCAACATATTAAATACAATGCTCCAGCATGAGTGCATCAACATTTATATATCCTTATGATGGATTTTGTTTTCACAAAAATTATTTCTTTCCTATATTTGAATGCACACATAATAACATAATTAAATCAAATTTACTTATTTTAAAAGAATGAAGTTTTTGGGTGTTACATATCCTCAGGCACACATAGCCTTTTCCCAAACCAAAGAGTTTCATTGTCATCCATACCGAATCCTGATGCCTTACCAATCACTATGTTTTCTGCTATCTCTTTCAACTTCACATCCTATAACTGTCCTTTACGTATTTCTTGCTCCAATTTAGGCTCCAACACCAACTCCACTGCATTAGTGACAAAGCCTAAATTCAGTCGCTCAAACTCAGCACACAACTCGCTTGGCATCGATGTCACTTGCACCTCATTGGCATAACTCTTCCTACTAAGAGCATCGGCAACAACATTCGCCTTTCCAGGATGATAGTGCACCTCCAGATCATAATCTTTGATCAACTCTAACCATCAACGTTGTCTCATATTTAGATCTGTCTGAGTGAAAATGTACTTCAGACTCTTGTGATCAGTATAGATGTCACTCTTATGTCCAATGAGATAGTGCCTCCATATCTTCAAAGCATGAACCACTGCTGCTAACTCTAAGTCATGAGTAGGATAATTTAACTCATGCTTTCTCAACTGTCGGGATGCATAAGCCACTACTCTGCCTTCTTGCATAAGAACACATCCAAGTCCTTAACGAGATGCATCACAATAGATAGAAAAACTCTTGTTCAAATTAGGCAAAATCAACACTGGGGCTGTAGTCAACCTCTTCTTCAACTCTTCAAAGTTAGCCTGGCACTTCTCGGACCACACAAACTTAGCATTTCTCTCCAACAAAGCTGTCATAGGCTTGGCAAGCTTAGAGAAACCTTCAATGAACCTTCTGTAGTATCCAGCTAATCCTAATAAACTATGAATCTCCCCCACATCTATTGGTGGTTTCCAATTGAATACATCTTTCACCTTACCTGGATCCACTGCGATTCCACCATTAGAGACAACATGCCCTAGGAAAGAAACTTCCTTCAACCAGAATTCGCTTTTGCTTCGCTTAGCATACAACTTGTGTTCTCTGAGCTTCTACAAGACCAACCTCAGATGTTCAGCATGCTCTTCTTCTATTTTGGAGAATACCAATATATCATCGATGAATACCACCACAAACTTATCCAAAAACTCCATGAACACCTTATTCATCAAATACATAAAGTAGGCAGGTGCGTTGGTCAAAAAAATGACATCACAGTGTACTCATACAAACCATACCTCATAGTAAAAGCTGTCTTGGGTATGTCAGTTGCACGAATCTTCAATTGATGGTAACCAGAACGAAGATCAATCTTAGAGAAAACACAAGCACCTCTCAATTGATCAAACAAGTCATCAATTCTAGACAACGGATACTTGTTCTTGATAGTAACCTCATTGAGTGACCGATAATCAACACACATCCTCTGAGTACCATCCTTCTTATCAATAAATATAACCGGTGCTCCCCAAGGTGACGAGCTAGGACGAATACAACCTTTCTCCTGTAACTCCCTTATTTGTTTCTTAAGTTCTTCTAATTCATTAACCCCCATTCTATATGGACGCTTAGCTATAGGTGCAGTTCCAGGTAATAATTCAATAATAAACTCAATGTCACGGTCAGGTGGCATACCTGGCAAATCATCGAGGAACACATCCAGAAATTCATCCACCACTGGGTCCTCCCTGTTGTCGCTATCATCAAGCTGGTTCACTGTGGCTGTCGGTTGTGCTTGTATTACAACATCAACATTGATTCTTTCTCCATTTGGTGTAGTCACAACAACTACCTTCTCTTTGCATTGGATCACTGCCTGTTTTTGCTTCATCCAATCCATACCCAGAATCACATCTATACCAGATGCTCTCAACACAATGGGGCTCACTTTAAACTCTACCCCCTTAAGAATAGACTAGTCGGAAGACAACGATATGAAGCTTGCATACTTCCACCCGATGAATTTACTAATATGGGATTTTGCATTGCACATAATGGTATGCTATGATTTCTAACAAATGCTTGCGATATGAATGAATGCGAAGCTCCAGAATCGAAAAGAACAGTGGCAGGGGTTGAGTTAACATTGAACGTACCGAGCATGACTTTTGGTTCTACAAGCGCCATCTCGGTAGACACATGGTTCACTTTTCCAGCATTGGGTGCTGCCTTCTGATAGCTGTTCTGCCTTTTTGGGGTTTGCTGATTGGGCTTCTCAAGGCAATTATAAGACATGTGACCTTCTTTACCACAATGGAAGCACTTGCTGGGAGTGCTAGGGGCACTAGTCTTCATGAGAGTGTTGTTAGACGCTCCCTGTCGTGGTGTCTGCTGACCACTCTGTTGCTGAGGACGTTGATTGGCATTCTGCTGCTGGTTCTGGTTGCGCTGAGGATATTGACCACGATTCCACTGACTGGGTGGTCCCTAGAACCTCTGTTGAAAGCCTTGATGAGGGTTGGTACGTGGACGAGTATTACTCCTAGAGGCCTGTCCCTGAAGCCTCCTCTTCTTGGCCTCCATCTCCTGGCGCTTGTTGTCAATAACAATAGCGTGATTCACCAGTGTCTGAAAATTGGGGTAGGTATTGGACATAAGCTGGAGCTGCAGACCATCGTACAAACCTTTGAGAAAGCGGCGTTGCTTGTCAGCATCATTAGCCACTTCATTTGGAGCATAACGTGACAACTGAGCAAACTTATCACGGTACTTAGCGACGGACATGGATCCCTGCTTCAGAGCTCTGAACTCCTAATACTTGAGCTCTATCAGTCCCTCTAGTATGTGGTAGGATCTGAAATTCTATTTGAACTCCTGCCAGGTAACAGGAGGAGCGTTGGCGGGACGTCCATACTCGAATGACTCCCACCAGTCCTGAGCTTCTCCCTGGAGCTGTCCTGAAACGTACAACACCTTCTGTTGATTATCACATTGTGCTATGTTGAGCTGCCTCTCCACTGCACACGAAGCCAATCATCTGCTTCCAGTGGATCAGTGGCACGAGAAAACACCGGTGGACAGCCCTTCAAGAATGCACCACGCTTATCACGCGGTGCTCTACCACCCTGTTCGTTTTGCTGATTCTGCACCAACGCTTGCATGAACTGTGTCTGTACTGCCAAGAGTTGTTCAATAGTCAGTGGCGGCGGTGGTGGTGGCGGATGTGGGGGAACACCTCCACGACCTTGGCCTCTTCCTCTTCTAGACATCTGCTATCAAATATTCATAATTTAAAAATTTACAAGTTAGAATACTTTCTGAAAATTTTCTGGACGAATCTCAACATCAGCAGCTCTGTAAAACAATCATATCTCGAGTTCCAGAATTCCAAATAAAGCGTACTTTATATGGTTGGAAATCTTAAGAAATTATCTACAACTTTTATTCAGACCACATTCCCAGATTCTTTCGTTAGATTACTCAAAAACAGGATACAACCGAAACTGTTCCCAGATTCCAGACTGCACAGAGACTTTAACTTGAAACAGAGATATCTCACGAACCAGATCATATATGGGGGTGATTCCAGAGGCATTGGAAAGATGCTTAAGTCTAGTTGTTCCCATAAAAATTTCATAATGTTTGGTCATGTAGATTTTAATTGGCATTAAGATAAAGGCAGACTACTCCAAAAAACAGATTCTAAGAGAACAAGATGTAACAAACCCAACTATTTATTTATTGACCAAATCTTTAATATTCTTAACTATGGAACTTGCGGACATGCCCACAAAGTTCCAGCACACATTATAAAGATCCAACTCACACATAAACATAATAATAAATCAACTAAACACACCAATGTCCACACCGCACGAATAGACTCGACTAGACTCAACTTAACTCGTTCTACTATCGTGTTATTACATAAAAAGGCACTCCAACATCTATGGCGATACTCATGGGGAAGCTTTCCATACATCTTGGGCAAGTTGAGGCACACCCTTTGTTCCTCTATCACCTGCCGATGTCTCTTGATGATTTTCTATTGTGCCTTCAATTGGTCCTCCAGTTGGCGAATCTTTGCCACGGACTCATAGCCAAAGTGTACCATCACCTGAGTTGTTGGATCCGTGCCCTGCGGGTCCATCATTGCCCATCCCAATTCTGGGTGTTGGTGAGGGAGGAAGCGATATTGGTCATTCTTCATGCCCTCGAATCGGCGACCCCAGAGGACTATGTAAGCTTCAGCGGCTGCATCTTCTATGCCGTCCTCCATGGTAGCACGGTGACCATGGTGCGCATAGTTTGAATCCAGCTGATATGTGCCTTTCTGTTCGTCCTTGATGGTGATGCACACCCTAGTCTTCCAGTAGGTGTCTTCAAGAGGGTGTGTATGTTCTTCACAAACGTATTCCACAGCTGCATCCCAGTCACTGTAGTAGGTCTAAAGCATGCTCATGAGTCGGTGATGTGAAACAGAGGATTCACATCCGGGCTTATACCACACCTTTGTCCTCCACCCCAAGGGCGGGATCAGCTCATCTTCTTCCACGACATCTTCTTCTTCATCATCGTCGGACAAGTGGACGACCTCAACTTCTTGGGGTTCCTCCTGGACGGGCTCAGGCATAGGTACTGGTGTTGGCGGATCATAATCCTGTTCCTAGGGTTCTTCCTCCTCAGGCTCCATGGGCAAACCATGAGGCGGGTAGTACCCTCCAGTGCTGATGCGGGCAGTCTTGTGGGCACGAGGCATCTACAGAATTAGATTTAGTTAGGTTAGATTGGAAGCAATAATTTTCATAATAGAATAAGACAAAAAAGTATAAAACTTTAGCAAATAACAAGGGTGAGATAGAAACCATGAAATGAGTGAAGCAAAAGAAGCTAAAACGACCATTGCTAACTAGGCTTGCATCTTACAGTCAACACAGCTCTGATACCAATCTGTCACACCCAATTTTAAGGATAAAATGGAGTGTAAATCTTATGTGCGCCCAGAGATCAGTCACACACATAAGCCGACAAATTATGAATAGTATCATCACAAATGTTTATTACATCACGAATAAGACAGAGTTATCACATAAATATAGCGGGAATAATAGAAAGATCTCTCGCGGAAGCTCCATATCACAGGGACATCGACTGGTTGACCACAAGTCTAGAAGTCCTCAGGAAAATCATCACACCCATAGTCATCTGTTACCCAAAGGTGACAAGGTAATAGTTCAATTCTAGGAAATCCCTATCAAGGTGACACATGCAACATGAATTTAATGAATTAATGTGAATAGGAAACAAGGATGATCCCATGCTATACTTGCCTTGAGCAAAGTACTCCTGCTGGTCTTGCTCATCAAAGTCGTACCCTTGATCACCCACGAACTGCTCACCGTCTATACTCGATAACCACAGCAACATACAAGCATCCAGGAGCAATCATGCAAAGCAAACAAAGCTATAGATTAGAACAGTACACCAACAACAAAGAATCAAGATGAAAAGTTTGGAAAAATGAATCTACGTCTCGCTATGAACACACAGACGCGAAGATCGGAGGTAAAACGGAAAAGTTATGAATTAAACAAGTTTTCCTATAGCGAAATAATAGATTAAATCTAACCTCGAATTTTAAAAGTTGGAAATCTACTTTACAGTAACATAAACATGTAGATTACTTAATTACTAACCTAACGCAACTTGAACGGATCAAATCGAAGTTAAAACGGAGATTTTATGGCTAAAATAAGTTGAATGACAAAACTATAAATAGCTGAAAACGTATTTCAATATAACCGAACCAAAATACGCTTTTAAAAGTAGAAAACGAAATATGTAAACGCGTTTTGGACTGCGGGTTAAGTCGGAAATAATTGTAAGGGCATATTTGCAAAATTGGCAGCGAAGGGGTATCCTTCTTTCTGAGCCATCGGATTAGATCTGAACGGTTGAGATTCGATCTGGCGGAAGGAGATGCGACGGAACAGTGCCGACGACGGCTTGACCACGGCGGCGCCATTGCCGGCTTCTGGAACACACGGTTCTCGGCCCACAGTGCACTATTCGACGAAAAAAAGTACAGGGAGAGAGAGGAGGCTACGGCGGACTCACCGGACCCGAAAAAACAAGAACAGGAGGTAGCAAAAACGGCGCGGTGCTCGGTGGTCGGCGATGCTTGCGGCGGAGCTAGGGAGTAGCGCGGCAGTAGCCGCTTGGGCGAAAAAAACGAGCGGCGGATGAGATAGGAAGGCGGAGGAGGCGCGACGCTATTTATGGGGCCGAATCACTTGGGCGTCACGGCATCACGGGGTCGTGGCAGCACCGGACTCGGCATCGGTGCGGAGGAAGGACTCCAGCTGGAACACGAGCAAGAGGAAGGAGGTGGGTCTGACTAGCGGGCCCGGATGGTCAGCGGCGGAGGAAGGCGCGCAGTCAGCGGGAGCAGGCGTGCGGCTGGGCCAGCGGCTTGCGGCGCTGGGCCGCGCAGTGCGGCAGAAAAGCCGGCTTCGGCTTCGGCCCGAGCGGAGGCAAAGGGGTGAGCAGCAGGCAGGGAAGGAGAAAGGGGAGAAGCGGCCCACGGCAAAAATAGGCCTACGAGCCGAAACAGAGGAGGGAGAAGGAATTTATTCTTTTCTTTTTCTAATTTTCCAAAGCAAGTTCAAAATGAAATTTCAACTCAACTCGAAATCCGACTTCAAACCAAGCAATACAAAATATTATGCAACAGCATGAATGCACACTCATTGTTGTTGAACTATATTTGTTTTTTTAATTTAATAAAATTTATTATTTTTCCTAGGTTCAAGTTCCCACAAAATGCTTAATAAACCAATTTTCTCCTATTTCAAAATATGCAAAATTTAGGGTGTTACAATTCCTGCTTCACGCCACTGGTGGATGGCCCACTGTATCTGCATAACCCCACGAGCAGTGATGCATTCAGCCTGTTCGTTTGGCTGTGGCTTGTCGTAAACGATCGTAAATTTTCAGCCAGAACAATATTTTTCTCTCACACAAACCAGCCAGCAGTACTTCTTCACGAACCAGCAACGATACGAACCAGCCAACCGAACAGGCTATATGGCACACTAGCAGCGATACACACAGACACACGGACATATATATAGATACATAGATGTAAAATAGATATGTCCGATTATCTTGAGATTGTGATTAAGATAAGATATATAGATAGATAGAGTGACATAGAGAAATAGATAGATAGAGAGGAAGAGAGAGAGAGAAACGGAGAGGTAGATTGATAGATAGATATCAGACATACGGAAGATATATAGATTGGGAACTGTAAGTTGTTTATTATTATGATATTAATAATAATGTTGGTAGAAAGAGAGAAGGAGTAGATGTTGTTTACGAAATCGATATTATCATATTTATTATTTGAATAGACGACAGGATATCAAAACTTAGCATTGAGATATCAACATAGTAATAATGTAATGATGAACTGCTGGTCTGATCAGTCGGTCATGCCTCTATATAAGTACCATGTGAGATCGGCGTAGCTTGCATCGGCGCATTGATCAGAAGACAAGCTATATGGCACACTCCGAAAAAGCAGTGTGCCCTCGGTATATGGTTTTATTGTTTTCGTAGTTGTGCCCTCGGTCCTCATCTACCTGCACAGGTACACGAGCATGCATGCATGTAGCTATATGGCTACCTTCACTACGTAAAAAACGATTTTTGACAATGGTTCGATTTTTTTTTAGGGGCGACTAGTGATGGAGTCGCCCCTATAGTAGCGTGCTCGGATGCCCAGACACCAGCCGCCCCTACAAATAGAACAACAGGGGCGGCTAGTGATACGAGCCGCCCCTATAAATAGGATCTGATTTGTAGGGCGGCTCAATCACCAGCCGCCCTTGGAGTTGCAATTTGTAGGGGCGGCTGGTGATTGAGCCACCCCTACAAATGCCTCCGTATATATAGCTCCGATTTATAGGGGCGGCTCAATCACCAGCCACCCCTACAAATGACCCACATGTAAAACAGCTGCAGCACCTTCTTTCTCCTCGGGTCACTCACTCCAACCCGTGAAAAAAAGATAGGGAGGCCTTGGGCAACTCCCAAAAATTGCTCTACTAAGGGGGGAAGGTTTTGGTCTTAAATTCTTTGGTGGAGAGGTTGTAGAAGGTAAGAAAATACTATTCCACACTTTTTTTGAAGTTTTAATGGTTGGTTAGTGAGTAATTAGAGTTTTGTTTTTCTCTCTCTTCTATGGTGCTTGAGCTACTTATGAAGCAAATTAGACCTTAGTTTTAAATGTACTAGGGTAAATTAGGGAGGGGAACAAGATCATACCCTTATTTGGTCCATGTTTCTTAATTTTAGTGAACAATTAGTTAGTTTTATGGATGTTTCATGTGCATGTGGATCTAGATCTAGGGTTTGGTTTTTTTATTAATTTTGTTTTTGTAAATTTATGTTTGATGAAATTGGACTAGGGTTTGTATGAAAGATATTGGGTAAAGTATAATTGTTGCTAATTGTTGTCTTTGAAATTGTTTATTGTAATCAATAAATATGTATTTTAATTATTTATGGATAAATGGGTCATTAATTAATTTTCTTCTACCATGGTGTGTTTGTATGCTTCATGTAATTATATTAGATTTATATTCATATATATCTGAAGTATATACAATTATTCTCAAGTAATTATTACTTTGATTCATTTTTATATATATCTGAATAAGTAGTCCTTTAATGTTTGTTTTGTTGTTGTTGTAAAAGATGGAGTACAGGAACTCTTGGATGTATGGTTCGTTAAGGTTCAAGGCAGGTTTCCATGAAGAGGTGGATAAATTTATTGAAGCCGCAAAGAAGCATGCAACGACATTGAAAGAGAATAAGGATACAATTATTTGCCCCTGTAAAGATTGTAAGAACCGTATGGCATGGACAGATGTGACTATCATCAGATCACATTTGATTATGCGAGGATTTGTTGAGGACTACACAGTGTGGATTCATCATGGTGAAACGGTTATTGTTAACGACGAGGATGAGGAGGAATACGACGATGAAACCATAGAATCCCTCTCCCAATATTCAGCAGAGCTTGATGCACGAATGGATTTTGAGTTTGGTAATGAACAAGGTGGTGATGCTGGTGGTTGGGATGGTAACGACGAAGGTGGTGCCAATAATGATGGTGGAGCACGTGTCGGGGATGAAGATGATTTGGAGGACATGATTCGAGCCCTTGGACCAGAGATTTTACTAAATAACCCAAAAGGTCTAGAAAATTTGGAAAGGGTGACAAAAGCATTGAAGGAGACTGTGTATGATGTTGAAAAGGGTTGTCCGATACATTGGACATTGCTACGTTTTGTGCTTGAGCTGCTCATCCTGAAGGCTAAGTACGGCTGGTCAGACTATAGTTTCAATGATCTATTGCATCTCCTGTCATGGGTCCCGCCAACACATACCAAGCAAAGAATGTCATAAGTCCATTGACAATGGGGGTTGAAAAAATCCATGCATGCCCCAATCACTGTATACTTTTTCGTGGCGAAACGTTCAAGTCACTGGATAAATATCCCGGTGTGGGGCCAGCTGGTATAAGAACAATGACCTTTACGGTGGGGACGAACCCTCCACGGGGAAAAAGAGGAATAAGAAGGGTACAAAAAAGGTGGTGGAAGAATCTCAGCCCCCAAAGGACACTCCATTAGGCAACAATGCAAAGCAGATAAGAATTCCTGCCTTGGTAATGTGGTACCTGCTAGTGACCGACCGCTTGAGACGTATCTTCCTAAACCCTAAAGAAGCCGCACTCATGATATGGTGGGATGATGAGCGCAAGGTGGATGATGATAAGATTGCACACCCGGCTGATTGTAGTTAGTGACAAAGGTTTGATGAGAAGCACAAAGAATTCAGCGATAACCCAAGGAATGTACGGTTTGGCTTGAGCACCGATGGAATGAATCCCTTCAATGAGAGGAGGAGTGACCACAGCACATGGCCAATGATCTTGACCAAGTACAACTTCCCAACATGGCTGTGTCAGAAGAGAAAGTACCTTCTCCTCACTATTCTTATTTCTGGCCCTAAACAACCAGGCATTGATATAGACGTGTTCCTCGAGCCTTTGATGCAAGAAATGGAGAGGCTATGGAGGCATGAGGAGCAGATGTACGATGCGTTCTGAAAGGAGGACTTCATATGTAGAGCAATAATATTTGTTACTACCAATGATTACCCCGCGCTATTTGCTTTGTCTGGACATATCAAAGGGAAGACGGGATGCTTGGTTTGTTTGGATGGTACTACATGGGTGTACCTGGATGCATCCAAGAAGATAGTTTACCTAAGGAACCGACGCTTCTTAAAGACAAGTCGCAGGTACCGCAGCAAATTGTTCTTTAGATTTTATGACAACGCCCCGGAGATTGAGCTCCCTCCGGAGAGACGTCATAACGGAGAACACGTGTACAGAATGGTGAAAAACATACGCGTCGTCTATGGAAAGAAGAATCCGGATGGGACGAACAGAGATAGAAGCGCACCTCCTGTCGAATGCGTACCTTTCAAGAAACAATCGATCTTCTTTCAGTATCTACCTTATTGGCTAGACTTGGAGGTCCCCCATGCCATTGATGCTATGCACGTGCAGAAGAATGTCTTTGAGAGTCTCATTGCTATCTTGATGGACACAGGTAAGTCAAAGGATGGTCTGAAAGTACAGAAAGACATGGTGCAGCTAAACGTGATGCCACAGCTTCACCCGGTACCTGAGGCTAATGAAAAATACACTCTGCCCGCGGCGTGCTTCAACCCGGCCTATATATCAATCTCTGCACACAAGAAAGAGAATCATCCAGTACAACTCAATTTGTTAATGTACACACACAAATATTAAATCAAATTAAATACGTCATATGATAACCCGGCCTATATATCAAATCAATGTGATCAAAGACTCTTGCAGGGTAGCAGTAGAGCAACGTGCATGCATGCTTGTCTAGCAATGCAGGTAGCTGAGAGGATGGGAGGAAACGACCATGAGATCAATAAAAACAGGTGATATCCATAGCACACTGCTTCTTGTTAACTATTTTTATTAGGTATAGATTATGATAGATTAACTATTCCAAGGGGTCTTCGTTCCAAGGAAACATTCATTTTCTCCTGTCTGAAAAAGGAGCACTAAGTAAGTGATAGCAAGAGCATTCTCTCATATACTGTAGCTTCCAATCCTGATGGCACTCAACAGCAATTGGACAAAGACCTTCGTGTCCTTGACGACATGCTTTTTCGTGGTGGTTGTAATCATTTCCCCATCCTGCCAAGCAAAAGGTATGTATATACACTCACTACCGGAAACCGGCACTTTGCCGAGTGCCGGAGGCTTTGCCGAGTGCCAAATAAAATACACTCGGCAAAAAAAACACTCGACAAAATGCGTCTTTGCTGAGTGCCTTTTTTCTGGCACTCGGCAAATATGTATTTTGCCGAGTGCTATTTTTCGCCACACGGCCAAATGCGTCTTTGCCGTCTTTGCCGAAAAATAGCACTCGGCAAAATACATATTTGCCGAGTGCCTTTTTTTTGACACTCGGCAAATATGTATTTTGCCGAGTGCTATTTTTCGGCACACGGCAAAATGCGTCTTTGCCGAGTGCCTTTTTTTTGGCACTCGGCAAAGATGTATTTTGCCGAGTGCCTTTGTTTTGGCACTCGGCAAAGAGGCATTTTGCCGTGTGCATTTTTTTTGGCCCTCGGCAAATCAGTTTTTCAAAGCAATTTTTGAGGCCCTAAATGAATTCAAATGAAAAACTTTTCAACTACAAAGTTGTATAACTTCTCAAGATCTACAAAATTTATTTTGGTCATTTCTTCATTTGACAAAGCGACAATAACGTTATTCATAAAATCTACATCTCTCATCTCTCATATTTAGTTTCATGAAAGTAGAAGAGAGATATATAAGATTTGTGAACAATGTTACTACCACTATGTCGGATAAACAAATGACCAAAATAAACTTTGTAGATCTTGAGAAGTTATGAAATTTTGTAGTTGGCAATATTTTGATTTGAAATCATCTTGTCATGCAAAAACGACGTTTGCATTTGAAAATTTTAAAATTTGAATTTTTTAAAAGACCTCGGATGGAAAAACTTCCTAAATGAAAATTGTAGATCTCCAAAAGTTATGAAACTATGTAGTTGACAACTTTTTGATTTGAAATAATCTTATCATGCAAAACTACGTTTGAATCTCTTAAATTTGAAATTCGAATTTTTCAAATGACTTCGGATGGAAAAACTTCCTAAATGAAATTTGTAGATCTAGAAAAGTTATGAAACTTTGTAGTTGACCACCTTTTGATTTGAATCCGTTTAGGGCCTCAAACAAGCAATTTACTCTCGGTTTAGTATAATATATGAGGATAGATAACGGAATCTAGACACAAGTGACAGTGTAGTGCAGTGGTAGAGCAACATGCACGCGAGGGAGAGGTTGTGAGTTCAAATCCCGCCGGCTGCGTTAGCCACGAATTTAGCGCAAAAAATGCACTGACTTCGATGAAGACGGGCGAGCGCTGGCTGGTGGCAGCCTCCCCCGAAAAAAAAAATTGCTATTATTTTTGGGTTTTTTCGCATTTTCATTTTGCCGAGTGTAAATCTTTACCGAGTGCTTTTCCGGCACTCGGCAAAGTGCCCGACAAAAAGCACTCGGCAAATAGCTGTTTGCCGACAAAAAGATGCCGTGTGTTGTATGTCGAGTGTTACACTCGGCAAAGCAGTTGCCGAGTGTTTTTGGGCCATTGCCGAGTGCCCCTGGCACTCGGCGAAATGACTGTATCCCGTAGTGACTTGTATATCTTCGAAGGGCTTGATTTTCTTACGTTGATTTATACTAGTAAATATGGCGGTTGTGTTGCAATAGGAGAGAAACCCTTAGCGTATATGGTCTACAACTTTTTTTTTAGATTTACATATCATTGTTAGTCATGAATATTTATTTACATGTATTTAAAACAATGCTCTAAGAAAAGTAGAATTAAGCCAATAATTTTAAATTGGTTTGGCTTCACTCAACAACTATATCTATATCTATGTCTATATCCATATAAAGTCATCGACAATTTTGTGAATTGGGCAACATTTAGTCTGACCCAGTAGCACAAATACCTTTCATACAGACCTTATAGGTCACAAAACCTAACCCTGGGCCAAAAATTTGCCTTCACGCGCAGCCTACAACCACGGCCAACAACTCATGTTGGCTAATCGATCCTGACTGGACGGCTCCCAGCGAGCTACAAACACAATCGTGTCATATATGTTATCGGCTACTTGAGTTAATCTAAGCCACATTAGATGATTATAAAATCAAACAGAGTTGTCAGAATCATAGCTAGCCATGGAAGACGCTGGGGGCAGCCCATCCATGAATGCGTGAAATAGACGACGTACAGAAGAATTCACTCCTGCTTTTTTTTATATCAGATTATTATTATATTAGGTATAGATTATGATAGATTAACTATTCCACATTACGAGTATTAATCAATTATATAACGGATCGAGCTACTACCTTTTTTTTTTGCAGTGATGAAGGCCCCCGTTCACCTCGGCTTGCGGGCACTGTTCTGCTTTCCATACGATTCTCATTACTGCACGCCATTTCACTGCGGCAAAGTTTGCCAAGAGTACAACTTGCCAGCCGCTAAGGGCCTGTTTGGGACAGCTCCCCCAACTCCAGATCCAGCAAATCTAGCTTCGCTCCACGAAAAGTTTGCCAAACACTCTAGCTCCACCAAATTCAAATCCACCAAAACAGTGGATCTGAGGGTCATATTCATCAAAATGGTGGATCTCCTCAAGGGGTGCACCACCAAACTTGAATTGGTGGAGTTGGAGAAAATTACCCATCGCTGTCACTGATTACACACCCCACCTACCGGTTCGTTTTTTTTCTTTTCCTCCTTCCCCATCGCGCTCGGTTCTTCTTCCCCGCAGTGCTCACCGCCGCACCGCGTAACACCCCGGTGTTACAAGCTTGCTTAGCACCAAGATTTAGACCGAAGAGGATTTACCGAAGCGAGTTTCTCGGATTTTAAATTCAAAACACCTAAACTTATGTTTAAAATATCATTTTTTTGGCGAATTATATTGAACAACTAGTTAAGTAGATCCTAGATGTTTTGTTTCTACAAGTTAGTATAACGTGTGAACTAGTGTATGAAATGCTTGGTGGTTGGGAATAATTAGGTTTAGGCATATTAAAAATTATGGCAAAAGCGTAAAAGGTTGTTAGTTCTAACTAAGCCTTTACACGGTCTAAGTCGGAAATGAATTATAGACAATGCCATTTTGGCATTTAAAATTCAACAAAAATGATTAATCTGTGCATCCATGTTTTTGTACAGTTGGTTGCATTAAGACGAGCACTTGGGCATGGTGTAGGTTATAGTCATGTTGGTTGTCACGTGGAACTCATAAAAGTTGCCCAAAACCCCTTTGAACTTGTGACGGATCATATTTCGGGGCTTTGTTCGCAAACTGGCGCCGGCGCGACGAGCTTGTTTTGGCATGCTTCTATCTCCCTATCCAGTTGCTCTCGGAGCATGAGGTTTGCTTTGCTAGCTAGTGGGTAGTACAGGCCTCGGGTTGGCGTAATTAGTTAGACTTTAGTTGAGTTAATCGACAGCCTTTGGTTCAATTTAAAATGCGTGCACGTCACCTGTTGCCACCCCTCGGTCCAGGTTCGCTGTCACCGCATGCATGGGCGCTGTTGGCGCCGGACTCAGACCGTGCCCGGGCTGCTGCCGCTAGTCAGTTCACGCGCCTGGTGGTGCCGTGTAGCGTCTACAGCCTGGCGTTGGCCGGCACTGGCTGGTCGCGGCCTGGCTTCCATTGCTATGCACACACCGCGCTTGGGCGACTAGCCACGGTGCCGTGCGCAGAGCAAGCCGTGGCTGCGGTGGTCGTGGCTCGGCCAACGTGTCATCTGCCTCACCCTTCAAGCCAGCTACCGCGTCGTACCGAGCAAGATCCATGGCTAGCCGCGTCTAGGTCACCGACCCCGGTAGCCGCGGTGATGAAACTCCTCCCTGCCCCACTTTGATCAGCTAGCCGACGCCGGTGTGCCGCTCGGGTTTGGCCACTTCAATTAAAGCGCGTCGTGCCAAGCTCTCCCCTGTTTCATCGCTTGTGTGCACATGCTCGGGCTGCAGCTAGCGCTCGAAGCCGCCGTCTTAATCCGCTTGAGCTCACTCGCGTACATCTCCACGGCAAGACCCTGGCCAGAGCTCCGTGCCACCGCCCGTCGGTTTAGCTAGCTCACGGCTCCACGGTCCAATTACTCGCATCAGCAATCGACTTAGGGAGCCAACTAGACACTCTATCTTCCCCATCTCCGGCCGAGCACTACCGACCCCCAATTTGGTATTTTATTCGGGGTCGGCAGAAGTGCCGCTGTGACCTCGAACTTGAGGGTAAGGCGGCGATAGTTCAATTGTTTGTAACCGAAAGCTCGCCTTGACCTCCTTCGCTTGGTGCTCGTGTTGTCTTGTCTAGGGAGTCCACTATCGGAGTGGTGATGTGCCGATGTCACACTTGGCACGCTGTCGTGAGGTGCAGGCGCACGTGGCCGGGTCGCCTCGTCGCTCCTCCACCTCAATCACCACCGCAACGCAAACCGTGGTGAGCCCCTGATGCCTCCCCGCCATCTCGACCGCCTTGTTCGAGCTCTAGGTCGCTAGAACAGGAGCGCCGTCGTGCGATTCCGCTCGCCATCGTGGATAGCATTCGGTGGTGCACCCTGGAGCTCCGTTTCGCTCCTCGCCGTTGCGCGTTGGCTCGTAGTTCCCCGTCGGCTCGCTTAGTGCGCCGAGTCGGTCCTTGGCTGGCCGGCGTGGCCGCACAGCGCCGTCTGGAGTGGCGCCGGCGAGCAGCGGGTGTCTCGGGGGACCGGCTCAGTGTGAGGATGGGTTTGTTGGGGGTGTTGGATGGAAAATGCGCCTCTTGTGCAATAGTGAGCAAAGGTGCCGGAAAATAACCACGTAGTATGAGGACTTTTCTACAAAAGCGTGGGCATGCGCGTGGGCTTCCCGCCATGTGCCACTTGATGGGCCAGCCTACTACGCGCATGGCCGCTCCGCGCGGGCCGTGTTGGACTCCTGGGCCAAAGTGGTTGCCGCCAGCCCGTTTCGAAATCTAAAACATTTTCGAATTTAGTTTCTAAGGTAAATTTGTAAATTCAAGATAAATTTGTGTAGATGTCCAAAAATTGTTAAACTAATTTTGTTAAGTTTCTACAATCATGATCTACCTGCTAGTGTATTTGGTTCACGGGGTTCTAAAATGTTTCACGGTTGCTTTCAATATTTTGACATGCTCTAAAATTATTAAAGTATGAACTTGTAGGAATTTTTGTAGCAAAATAAGGATAGTGTTAGCTTTGAAAATTTTACAGTAGCTTCATAATATTATTATGTGCTTTCCGTAATTTTTGCAGCTCCAGAATAATTAGTTTGCTAGAATACCTATTAAGCCATGGTTTGAAAATATATTAAATCAATAAAATGAATTAAGGGTATATCTGGGGATTTTGTAGCTAAATACTTATTGGGAAGTAATGCCTCATCCGACAACATGGATATGTAGCCTAGTACGTCAGTCGCTAGAGCCTACTCGTCAGTTTAGCAGCGTAATCGTATTTTAGAGTTGCGATTGTCGTGATCATTTATGTTTCTACGTTGCATCCACGTATATCAAAATAGGAACAACAATGGATCGCGAAGACATCTGGAGTAGCAGAAGCAGATGGTGACGTGATGATCATGCCACCATGATGAACAACTAACTTGGTTATATTTTACCCAGACAAGCCCCGGTGCATAACCCCTATTATTCTGCACTTTATTTTATGCTTGTGCATTAAGTTTAAGGAGTTGAATGAAACCCACTTGCATATATATATATCCTTGTCCTAAGAGTCTTAGTAGTACGACAGGATCACATAGATTGCTATGCTATAGTGTTCCGGTCGAAGTCGAGTGATTCCCTGTCACTCATGAGAGATAGGAAAAGCTATTATTGTTACTATTATCGTGTTACTATCACATGAAATATATATGGATAATAATTGGAGACCGGGCGGGACTGTACTTTGGATGGACATGGACTGGTTAGGCAACTGAGCGAGGCCCTAGTTGCATTTGTCCCGCCTATGTCGATTGAGGACCGTCCGTTGCTGTGGATGGTAGTCAGGTCACAGACTTATTTTCCTGAGCACATACTTGTTTATGGGAGCGGGAAAACTTGTTACTCTCTTGTCATGGGTTCTGTCTCTTTTTGGACCGACTTTTAGGGTGGTTTTTGGGTGGAGGTCCAAGCACCGCACTGAGTTCGGGACTCAGGTGCGGGGGCTTGGAGTCCAAGTTTGAACGGGGACCTGGACCCCTTGACAGGAGAGTGATGAGTTGGTCTTGCTTGTGCCTAGGGTACACACGGGGCGTGTGTTTTGGGGTACCCAGTTGTGATACATTGGTTCATGAATCACCGTGTGATATAGTACGACTTGGCTATGGTCTAGCACCATAGTAAGAACTGAAACTTGGAAAGGATAAAATGGTTCTGATTGCTTACCACATGCTTGGAAGAAGCATAGGCGCTTATATAGAATGGCTAGCTAATGAACTAACGATGACTACTAATAAGATTAAATATAAGGATGCACATTTAGTAATGCTCCTGCAGATGCAATCAGCCCACCAGCCAAATAGCCTTGCATATCCTTGGTTTCTTTTCTTTCCTACTGACGGGTAAGTCTTGCAGAAAACAATTGAGTACTCAGGGTTTGTTCTACCCTGTTGCAGGTGACATGAACATGTGGAGCTGACACTTGTGTGTGGAAAACCTCCTAGTGGGCTCAGCGAGGATTTCCTTTACGTTGCAGACATAGAGTTTATTCAAAACTTCCACCCAAAATGTTTTACAATGGAAAAACTTATAACCTGTTATGATGTATATAATGGATCATCATGTTAATGTTTAACTTGTCATTATATGATTTTATTTCCGCTGAAACTATGATAACATGGTTATATTCCGCTATTATAAACTAAAATATTATACTCTGATGTTGTATGAACAGTGATGTAAGAAATGGCTAAAATGTTGTAAGCTTTATTCTCCCATTTATGATCCTGTGGAAAAATATTGTTTTTTTTGTTCTCCCATGGGGTGTGCTTGACAGAACTGCCTGATGTAGCTCACTTTCGGGGTGCTTAGTGTCTAGTGGAAGACAAGCGCCTCCGTAAGAGTGTTATTTCGGGTGGTTTTGCCATATGTGGTATCAGAGCATAAATGAGGAAATAAAGCTTTGAAACCCTTTTCTAAATTTAAATTTGACAACCTATTTTTACCAAAAGTTAGGGCATTTGCATACGTAGTATATAAGTAACCCTATTGTTATTATTAAGTACTGAGAATAGGTTTAACTAGGCTTTCTCCGGTAGACTGACTCTCACATAGTATACGATCTGTAAGTCCATCGCGCTGGTATTGCCTTGGTTGTAGTGCCTGTATTGCTGGCAGATACGCCATCCATAGGTGTCATGTGTGTCGTATTGTGCGCGACTGACCAGTCCTTGTTCGGGAATGTGGCAGAACCGCCTAATCTAATGCTTCCCAGGAGTACTCGTCTTCCATTAGACACTAAGTACCCAAGGGAGAAAACTAAATTACTCGGTACCGTCGGGCACACCCCAAGGGAGAACCCAAAAATCCATATTTTTCCATAAGGATCACAAATGAGAGAATAAAGCTTACGTTATTCTTAAACCATTTCTTACATCACCTTTAATACAACATCAGAGTATAATATGTATTGTTATAACTGCGGAATGTAATCATATTATCAGAGTTATGAACAATTTAAGTTAACAACGGAATATAAACATGTTATCAAAATTACAGCGGAAATAAATATCTATTCATGACATGGTGAAGCATTGTTATATAAACTATGACAACAGATTATAAAACTTTTATTTAGAAAACATTTAGTGAGAGTTATAAATGAAAACTATGATCGCATCGTAAAGGAAATCCTCTCTGAGCCCACCAAGAGGAATTCACACACAAGGGTCAGCTCTAGCATCCACCTGTCACCTGCAACAGGGGGAAATAAAACTCTGAGTACTCAATTGTACTCAGCAAGACTTGCCCAACAGGAAGAAAGAAAAGACTCCAAGGATATGTAAGGCTATCAGGCTGGTTGGTTTATTCCATTTGCAGGAAGCATTACTAAGCGTGCATCCTTATATTCGATTTTTATTAGCAGTGCATTAGTTCATTAACTAACCTTTCTATGTAAGCACATGTTCTACATTCAAGCAAGAGTTGAGCAATCAGTTCCATTTCAGTACCTTCCATCTTTCAGTTCTTACTACGGTGCTAGACCCAAAACAAACCGTACCAGGTTGCCCGGCGATTCACGAATCAATGCCCCCAGCTAGGTACCCCGAAAACTCACGCCCCGCTTGTACCCCAGGCACAATTAGGACCAACCCATTACCCTCCTATCATGGGGCCCAGATCCCCGTCCAAACTAGGACGTCAAGCCCCCGCCCCTGAGTCTCGGACTCAATGCGGTGAAAGGACCTCCTAACCCAAAAACCACCATGACAGTCGGTCCGGAAAGAGCCAGAACCCATGACAAGAGAGTAAAAAGTCTTCCAAGCGCCCATACACAAGTATGTGCTCGGGATAATAAATCTATGACTTGCCTCGAGACTTATGCAACGACCGGTCCTTAACCGATACGGACAGGAAACAGTGTAACCAAGCTATGTCCCATTGGCCTCAGGACACAACCTCTTACACCTACCAAAACCCAAACCATATCTCTGCCCAGTCACCATTTTTTCTTTCCACCATTTATAATTTCCAAGTGATAATAATACAGTAATATATTTCTATCTCTCGCGAGTGATAGGCAATCACTCGACTTCTACCGGAGTCCTGTAGCATATCAATCTACATGATCCTATTATACTAGTAATACTCATAGGCTAAAGATATATATATATATATATATATATATATATATATATATTTATATATATATATATATATATGCAAGTGGATTTCATTCAACTCCTTAAAACTTAATGCACAAATATAATTTAAAGTGTAGAAAAGTAGGGGTTATGCACCGGGGCTTGCCTGGGTAAAATATAATCAGAAGTTAGTTTTCCATCATGGCGACACGATCTCCAAAAGCACCATTTCTCCAGCAACTCCTGATGACTCCACGATCCATCGGTGTCCCTATTATGATATGCAATGCAATGCAATGCAAAGACATAATTAATCAACTGCAACCGTGACTGTAAAATACAATTTATGCCTCTCAAGTTAATGAGCTAGTTCTAACGACGACCGTACTTAGGCTACATATCCATATTGTCGAATAAGGCATTATTTCCGAACAAATGTTTTAGTTATACAATTCCAGGGTGTTTCTTTACTCCATTCTATCAATTTAATCTTTATTCGAAATAGGACATCATTATCTATCTAGCAATCTAATTATTCTGAAGCTACAAAAAATTATGGTGAGTACCTAATATTGCTAAGAACTCACCGTAGAAATTTTAGATCCAACACTATTACCAATTTACCATAACAATTCCTACAAGTTTACATTTTCATAATATTAAGCAATCTAAATCAATCAGAGCAACCCTAGAAACATCTTAAAACTAGGTGAACCAATTATACTAACAAGTAGATCCTAATTTTAGGAACTCAACAAAACTAGTTTGGTATTTTTATGATTTTTCTATGATTTACTACGAATTTTACAAGTTTATTTATGAAACTAAATTAACAATTGCTTTAGAAACTAAAAGGGTCAGCGGCCAGATCGGCCCAACGGTCCGCAGGCATGAGCACAGCCCAACGCGACGCGACGGTGGCCTAGCAGCGCAGCACGGCTCACAGGCGCGCGCGGCCTACCGACCAGGCGCGGCCCAGCGGCACATGGCCTGCCCAGACAGGCGGCACGCATGGCCCACAAAGGAGGCCGGCGGCCCAAGCAGGCAGCGAGCGTGGCCCAACCAGCCAGCCCAACTGGGCAAGCCCAGGGTGTGCTGGCGGTTTTATAAAAACGACCCTACGTTTACCTTAAACTGATACGCAGTCCAACCTACAATGTTCATGTGAGTCACATCAATGCACCTAGAACACATGAAAAGCTGCTATTTACACATCCTCACCTTCTCTTCCTCTCCAAAAACAGAGCACAGGGCAGAGGAGCATCGGCTGGCGACCAATCCCGACCGAGGAAGGCACGACGGCGGTGGGAGGCCTACTGGTGAGTTGCACGGGAATCCACGCGGCCTCGGGCTAGCCGCGGCGAGACCTGAGCTGGTCCCCAGCAGCCTACCCGCACGAGCCGTGGTGTTGGCGAGTCGGCTGCGGCGGCGTAGGTAGAGTGGCTCCTCAGCAGCAGGGGGCATGGCACAAAGGCAAGGCGGTGCGGAGCTCGGCGCGAGGCGAGCATGAGCCTAGGGCGCACGGCGTGGCCATGGCACGGGAGGCAGGCCAAGGCGAGCAGGCGCCAGCAGCAAGGTGACCCGACAGTGGTCTAGAGAGGGGACGCGACGTGGGATCCGAGCGCACCTGCGCGCGACAGCCGGTGACGGGCAGGCCCCTTCGGCACCAGGTGGACCTAGCGCCGTGTGTAGCACCTAGTTTTAAAAACAAAACCAGATACACACCATATGTGAGCCCAAGAAGTCAAATCTCACATATAGCTACAAATAAGAGTAATATCAAAAGACAATGCTTAAATACATAGCGTATTAGTGTAAAGATTATAACCTCCGATCTTCAGACAAGTACTCCAAATCCACAGGGACAGCTGATTGGTTGATCACAAGCCTAATTCCTCCTAACTCTAGCAATCTGGTACCCATCCGGGATTTTTCCAAAGATTTAAAAAGTAAGCAAGCGTAAGTACATGTCGTACTCAACAAATATAACATGGGGTTCATGAGGCTCAAAAGGCTGACACTGGTTTAACTACGATTTGCTTTTAATGAGTCATCTTTTAGCAATTGGGTGACAACAAATTTATCACAAGTCCATAAACATATGATCAGGTAAACATGAATAATGAATAGCATAAACGGTAATCATTAGTGAGCATATTCATCATCCATATCATTAGTGTTCATCATCTATTACGTAAGGGTTCCAAGGCCGCTCATCACCATGAGCACGGCTGATATACCAGTTTTACACTCTGCAGAGGTTGTACAATTTCATTGTGAGTCGTGATTTACCCTTTCGCCCGAGGTGATCAGCCTCTTGACCCACTACCAAGGAAGGTCGGCAGGGTTCACTATGAAGCCTTTCAAAGGTTCGTCTAACAAGTTAGGGACGCTAGGGTTTCCCCATCAATAAGCATGAGCCCCCCTCCAAGGAGTGACTAAACAAATACCAAGAAACCAAAGTGCACCCTCTTGGCAAGCCGAGATTATACAAATCGGAGCCCCTCTTGCGCCATAAAGGTAACCTCTAACAATCTAGAAAAGGTCCTCATACTGAGCTAAAGCCAGAGCCATATAACCCTCATAGCTGTACTGTAAGTCCCGGATGATCACTTATAGATAAGTCCTTAGGGAGAGGAATCTAGAGCACCATAAAAACAGCTTAATGCTCTAGCCCCCTGGTTCCATGTTGTTAAAAAACATCTTTTAGTGTTTATTGCATATACCATTAGTCAAGTTACAAGATCATAGTTGTAGTTGAGCACTAGCATCATACTACCCAATGCAATACCCTATAGGTTACAAGGTACAAGGTATCAAATATCTAGGATATCCTTACTGGCAACAAGGAAGACACATGCAATATGAATTAAGTGATTAAAGGTGTATAGGACAACAAGAAAGACCCATGCTATACTTGCCTTAAACACCGATCCTTCGGTAAGCTTTATTCTTCAACGTTCTTCTTCTTCTTCTTCTTGATCACCACGTATATATCACCGACTGGACGTAATCATAAAGCACCACACAAGCATCCATACAATCATACACGAAGCAAACAATAGAACTAAATCAAAACAGTACACCAATCATAGAAAAATAATTAAAAGAGTTTGAAATACGATTCTACGCATTGCTATGAACACAGTCGCAAGAAGCACGCTAATCGGAGCTACGGTGAAAAAGATACATCTACCGAAAGATTTGCTCATAGGAGAAAATATAAAACTATTAGCTTCATGTGTTTTAATTATATAAAAACATATATAAGATATTTTATAGATAATATAATTTAAGTCAAATTTAGATTCGAATTATAAAACTAAAGTAAAACAAATCATATTTTATCTATAAAATCCTGTTACATAATTATTATTCAAATTAGAGTTTAAACAATGAAATTCTAGAAATAGTGATAGGGTAACCACTGTTACTAACGCGTAGATCTCGTCGCTATGAATCTAACACAACTTGAACGGGTCAAAATGGAGTTAAAACGTAGAAGATATGATTTAAACAAGATTTTCTTTAATAAAATAATAGATTAAATCTAACCTCGAATTTTAAAAGTTGAAAACATATTTAACAGCAGTATGAACATATAGGTTATGAAATTACGAACCTAACGCAAGTTGAACGAATCAAATCGCAATTAAAACGAAGAAACTGCAGAGATTAAAAGATGTCATACGTGAACTAGTATTATACAATTCAGAATAAACAAAAAGGATCAATTATTGCATGTGGATGAAATAAGCATGGCGTCATTAGCATATTAATTTGATGAATAAAATATTTACGTAGCAAGGGAGGTTGACCTTTTCATCCGGGTCTTCCTCTAATAATAACAGAGAGCACGCAGAGCTTTGAGAACCAGGACAGCGAACCTGCAGATGGTGGCCGATGATGATGGACAGCGGCGAATTGCTCGTGGAGTTGTCCGGCTTCTGGAGAGCCTGCAGCGCCGATGGCATGGACGTGCTCGTCTCAGGCGACGGGAGACAGTTAAGAGGCAACAGATCCGACAGAAACGACAATGGCCGGATCAGAAGTTGTGAAGATCACAGCAGCCCACACGACGACGAGGGACGGAGCAGTTTAGAGGCAGGTCGACGAGCAGCCGATGATGAAGATCACAGCAGCCGATGGACAGCGGCGAACTGCACCGTGGATAAGTACGTGCTTCACCTTGCGTACGAAGGAAAGGAGGCTGCGCCGGGCATCTAGGGGCACGCTAACAAATTAACTCTGGCGGCGCGTGCGTGCGGCCCAGGACTCCCGAACTCCCGATGCTACCCTAGCCGCTGCCTATATAAATGAGACCCAGGACCTCAGGGAAGGGCTAATCACACTTTGCATCTTCAAGGTGAGTAGCACTAGCGCAGCCAGGCTTCTCAGCAGGAAGCGCGTATTCGCAATCCACCAACGCCGACGTCCACTACATGCTTTGCCGAGTGCAATTATACTCGGCAAAGAAGGCTTTGCACTCAGCAAAGCCTTTGTCGAGTGCTGCACTCGGCAAAGAGCTGTCGGCATATCCCTTCACGGCAAAGGATTCTTTGCCGAGTGCCGCATGTCGGGCACTCGGCAAAGGATTTCTTGAGTGCCACGACGGCACTCGGCAAAGAAAAGCCGACGTGATGGCCAGGTCACAGTGACGGCCCCTTTGCCGAGTGCCACGCGTCGGCACTCGGCAAAGAAATGTGTTTTTTATTTTTTTTTAAAAAAAATGCTTTGCCGAGTGCCTGAATCTGGCACTCGGTAAAGCTTGTTTTCTTTTTTTTGGATTTTCTTTGCCGAGTGCTGTAGGTAGGCACTCGGCAAAGCTGTGAAGCTTAGTGTCCCAGATTCCCAGCTTTGCCAAGTGTCATGGTCATAACACTCGGTAAAGAAGTAAAAAAATCCATTTTTTTTGTTTTTAGTCTTCCATCGTTGCAAACAAGATATACATCACACACACACACACACATATATATATATATATATATATATATATATATAACACAACTATATATCACACAAATATATACAAATGTATATCACAATCCACCACAAACACAAACATAGCATACAAGTATCACAATCTCGACTCCCAAGTCCAAAGTCCAAACACACAAGCATAGTTCACAAAGTTCACAAGTGCATTATATCACAACAGCTGCCATTTGAAGCTCACGGCGACGGTCCGGGTTGGGATGGCCCAAAGTGCGATCCCGGCGACCCTCCGAGGTGGTTCGACGCCGCCCCCGATTGATGCTGCACAAAATAGAAGAGATTGCATGTGAGCGACAAGAGAATAGATAAATATGCAAGATAAATATCCGCCACTACCACCACCACATCACCACCATCACCAACACTTCACCACCACCACCACCACACCACCATCACCACATCACCATCATGACCACCACCACCACCACACCACCACCACCATGAGCACCACAACACCGTGACCACCACCACCAACACCACACCACCACCACCACCATGACGACCACACCACCATGACCACCACACCACCAGGGGTGATTTTAGCCTGACTTGGGCGGCCTGTGTACATCCACTCACCGTTATCCATCCTCTAGCATATACATGAGCGAGTTATATAACCACCAATTGCATCTGAACGACGTGCCTACTGTCTAATGGGTGAGGATAGGTCCTAATCCCACCCGTGAATGCGTAGATGAGGTTAGTTTACATGCTCTACTCTGATCCGAGACAGAATTTCGGCAGCACCTCCTCGCTGTTCTCCCGATACACGTCTTGGAAGGGAGAGTGTGTATCCGGAGAACAACAGGGAGGTGGTGCCGAAACTCTATCTCGGATCGAAGCAGAACATGAAAACTACCCCATCTACGCATCCGCGGGCTGTCCAAAACAGTGGACAATCTGAAACAGATACGGTCTTAGATATGTGAAGATCCGCATACCTCCAACCGTATCTGTTTCGAACAGGAGACGCCTAACTAGGTTACACCGATCTACGACAACGATAAGGAAGAGAGGTTATTCATACCTAGGGTGGCGGTGGAGTCAGGCTAGCGGGGCAGTGGCGAAGTGACGCTGTGTAGGCAGGACCGCAACGCCGACGAAGATGATCGGGGTCGCCTACGTACTCCGGGTCCCCTCCGACGGGTCCTGCTCTGCAAAAGAAGAATTATAATACTATAAGTTAAAAATTTCGGTAGAACCTCCCCTATACGGGGAGGTTTCCAAAACCCGCAAGAAAAAAGCCGGCACAATGGCCGACAGCATATATACGGCACGAAGGCCCACACATCCACGTACGGCACGAAGGCCCACACATCCACGTACGGCACGAAGGCCGTCAATGACATACAAGGCATGAAGGCCGACAACCGGGGGCGGGGGGGGGGGGGGCTTTATACCTTGGGTGGCGGTGGAGTCGGGCGACACGGTGCTGGGGTCACCTTCGTCTCCAGCGAGGGGCGGGGACGACGACGGGGACGAACGGCGAGGGGCGTGGCCGGCGGCCGAGGCTCCTCCTCCTCCCTTCTCCTTCTCCTCCCTTCTTCTTCTTCCTTCTCCCTTCTCCTCTCCTCCACATCCCTTCTCTCCTCTGCTCCCCTACTCCTCTCCTCCACTCCGGCGGGTCAGGGGCGGGGGGCAGCCGGGCAAGGCACCACCGGCGGCGGAGCGGGGCCGGGGCGGGGCCGGCTGCGGTAGCCGAGCGGCGCTGGGTCAGGGCCGGGCGGGGCCGGCTGGCTGCGGCGGCGGAGCGGGGCCGGGTCGGGGCCGGGGCTGCGGCGGTGGTCCGACGGCGGAGCGGGGCCAGGGCGGGGCCGGCTGGCTGCGGCGGCGATCCGGCGGCTGAGCGGGGCCGGGGCGGGGCCGGCTGGCTGCGGCGGCGGCGGAGCGGGGCCAGGTCGGGGCCGGGGCTGCGGCGGCGGTCCGGCGGCAGAGCGGGGCCAGGTCGGGGTCGGGGCTGTGGCGGCGGTCCTTCGGAGGAGCGGGTCCGGGGCGGGGCCGGCTGGCTGCGGCGGCGGAGCAGGGCCGGGTCGGGGCCGGGGCTGCGACGGCGGTCTGGCGGCGGAGCGGGGCCGGGGCGGTGCCGGTGGTCGCGCGGTGGTGGGGCGGGGCCGGGCGCGCGCGGCAGTGAGATGGAGAGAGAGAGTGGAAGCGAGCTGCGGTCGGCCCGCTAGGGTTAAGTGGGTCGGCTCTTTGCCGAGTGCCGAGATGCAGGCACTCGGCAAAGAAATTCAACGTTCTTTTAATCGGAAAGAATAAAAAAAATTCTGAAAAATCTTTGCCGAGTGTTTCGACACTCGGCAAAGCTCCAAGCACTCGGTAAAGAGCGCGTCTCCCGTAGTGGTCCGGCCACCATCCAGAAGGCTGAACGTCCGTTCCCGAAGCCGGAAGCATGGGCGGAGCCACGTTGATGCCTGGGTATTCCCAGGAATACTCAACTTTTATGCCAAAAAAATACTTATACATCAATTATACATATATGTATATGTTATAGTGGACTTTATTCTCTATTTCTCAAGTCAAAACGCCACTCGCATCCGATGTGCAGGCATCCACTCTCACGGCCCATCTCAAAGCCCCTACCTGATGGCCCAAGAAAGCAGGAACTAGAGCCGATTCCTGCCCAATCCCTGCTTCGATTCCCCGCGATGGTTGCGGCTCGTGACTGCGGGCAGCAGCTAGTGGCTACGCTAGGGCGGCTGACGCTCCCCCCACACGGGTGCCGAGCGCCCCTGTATTGCGCGGGGGCTGTTGGCCAGCTGGGCAGGCCCCAGGGCCGGCCGCGACGCCATGCATAGCTGCGTAAAGCCAAGGGCCATCGGCCGAGAACAACAACGAGGTGCCTATTGCCTTAATTTAGGATTATTTGTTACTAGCTGTTCGAACCCCGGCAGCCGCGTAGCGCGCGCTTTTCCACAAAAAAATGCGCGATAGGAGATAGGAGAAAAATCCTTTTTTTACGAGAATTACATTGTTTGCCACAAATATTTGTTCGCAAGTATTTAAAACAGTAGAATTAGGATAATAATTTAAAATTGGCTTGGCCTCAAAATTCTTCCTTGAGCCTATTCCTATGCAGCCCAATATTATATATCTATATCTATATCCATATCCATTTCCACATCCATATCCAACATATATGTAATAATATTAATTAACGATAGAGCGTTTTCCTGGTTCCTCACTCTCTCCTGATTCCGTATGAGTCAGAGTAACAATCGGATTCCAAAACAAATTGTAAAGCATGACACAACCATTGAATAAATCTGTAGGCCTCATGTGCCGTACGAGTTAGGCCAGAGAACGTCTGGGTGCAACATGAAGTCTAATCCCAACAAAAGTTTGAAAGTATGACGTGATGTTTGAATAAATCTCTAGCCACAAATCTTCTAGGTAACCGTATAATATGCTATATATGTACCGTTGTGACACACATGCAAGTTTATAAGATAAACAAAATTAAAAAAAAAACAACTTCTAGAATAAGGGAGAAAACTCTAAATCTGACAGGGTTGCTATGAGAATCAATGGCTGGAAGGAGAAAACTCTAAGCATGGACGGTAAAGAGATACTGATAAAGTATATTGCTCAAGCTGTGCTGGTATTTTTAAAATTCCTAAAACCATGTGTAAAGGAATAACAAGCGTTATATCCCTCCGTCCCCAAATATATGTCGTTTTCGTTTTCCGATAAACAACTTTAGGAGATATTCTCCAAGAAAGAAAAATAGATGAGTGTAAATGCGTCTTTTGGCAGCTTAGAAAGATATTTATTTGGGGACTAATGGAGTATTTGTTTTCCATTACTAAAAAATGATTTAGAAGATCGTTATAGATGATGCTCAAGCAGCGGTGGACAAATTATACATATGACTTCTTCACCCTCCCGCAATTTCAATCCTAGGCACACATTTCCTACATTAGCACTAATCTACTAAGGTCCAGTTTGGCAAAACTCAGCTTCACCATTGAAGCTGTTCGAGCAGCTTTCTCGGTGAAGCTGAGCTGTTTTGGAAAAAACTATTTGGCAAAACATCTTCACCAATAGGTTCATGCATGGCTAAGAGGAAAATGAGAAAGAGAGCTATGAAAAGCTACTTTTTTCAGCTTCTCCTCTCTTCATTTCTTTGTGAGAGCATAAAAAAAAGAGTTTCACCCATGAAGCTGTTTTAAAAAAAGGTTTTTGACAAAAAAAATCAGCTCACGATAGCTGATGAAGCTGCTGGTGCAGCTATGCCAAACAAGCCATTAGTCTTCCACAGCTACTATATATATATATATATATACACATACTATGGTCATGATCATGTGTTATTCACGAGTGTCGATTCGCACGATTGAACGACTCGAGGTCTAGCTGCAGCACTGGAGACGACATGACATGCTAATAGGAGTAGCTGCTGACCTTGCGGCCGCCGTGTGTGACACCGCCTTGCGCGGCAGCTGCGTGCCGTCGTGACCCGTCGTTGTTAGGTTTAGTCGCACATCGGTAATTAATGGTGGGAGAGCACAACATAATTGCGCGTGGGCAGCCCTCACCTGTTAGTCTAGTCTTTTTGTTTGAGTTAGGCCTAAGGCCTAGATATGTTGTGGGCTTTGGTGCACCTGGCCCGAGGGGTGCTGGCTCATGGGTATAGCGAGCTAGGTCAGATTCCGTTGCGCACTCTAACAAGTGGTATCAGAGCCCATGGTTGGAAAACCTAGAAAATCTCAGGGGTCACATGGTGACGGGGGATCCCGTTAACGTCTTGGAGGTCACACGGGTTATGTGTGATATGGAGCGTTGGACTCGGGGCCTCGATAACGTCTTTCGGAGATCACACGGGGTTGTGTGATGTGAAGAGTTGGGTCCGATATGTGATGGGGGAGATTGTTAGGTTTAGTCCCACATCGGTAATTGATGGTGGAGGAGCAAAATATATAAGGTCGGGGCAGCCCTCACCTGTCATGCTAGTCTTTTAGGTTGAGTTAGGCCTAAGGCCTGGATATGCTGTGGGCTCCAGTGGACCTGGGCCCAAGGGATGCTGGCTCGTGGGTATAGCAAGCTAGGCCGGATTTCGCTGCGCACTCTAACAAGTGCTATCAGAACCCATGGTTGGAGAACCTAGAAAATCTCAGGGGTCACATGGTGACAGGGGAGCCCGTTAACGTCTCGGAGGTCATATGGATTATTTGTGATATGGAGCGTTGGACTCGGAGCTTGGATAACGTCTTTCGGAGATCACACGGGGTTGTGTGATGTGAAGAGTTGGGTCCGATGTGTGACGAGGAAGATTGTTAGGTTTATTCCCACATCGGTAATTGATGGTAGGGGAGCACAACATATAAGGCGGGGGCAACCCTCACATGTCAGGCAAGGCTTTTGGGTTGAGTTAGGCTGTCTTTTGGGTTGAGTTAGGCCTAAGGCCTGGATATGTTGTGGGCTCCGGTGAACCTAGGCCCGAGGGGTGCTGGCTCGTGGGTATAGCGAGCTGGACCGGATTCCGCTGCGCACTCTAACAGTCGCCTTTCGGCATCGCTGCCCTGCGCCCCGGTCGCCTTACGCAGTCGCCGGGCGCCGTCGTGCCACTGCATGCCTTGGCAGCCGCCATCGCTACTTCATCAGATTGCCTGGTACTCTCCGGAGCACCAGTTACAGCACCGTGGGGCCAGCGCTTTGTTTGAACTTTGTGATTGCGTGAGGAAGAAGGCAAGCAAGCAGGTGCTTCATCAGCGATTCAAATTGGTGTCATGCTCGTGATCTTCGGCTACAGCTATAGCTTGTGTTCTATATTGTTCTATCTTTCGTTTTCTACTCGTCTAGAGTATTGTTGTCAAACTGAATACCCAGACAACATTTTACAGCTGACATAAAATTCCAGTGGTGTTGTTGTGCACTAGAAAATACATCTGGAACTTGTTTACAGCTGAAAAATATTACCAAGATGCCGAACAGGGCCTTAGAGATATATTGCTTGGAAATAGCAAGGGTGCACTGAGCCCATTCCGGGCGGTGGTATTTATATAGGCAGCACGTACGTTTTCGCCATGCGTGTATAGTACGCTTAAAAACCTGAATGCATCGCGTGTGTTGACCTTGAAAAGAGTAGCACGTATTTAATCCACTTCAATTTAACTAGCTTAACGTCGGTTTGGATCTTAGCCTATGTACCTCATAACAATATATAATATATCAGCGGATTGGCGCCCTGTTCGCTTAGCTTATAACCCAACTTTTTTAGCCAACGAGCAGTATTTTTCTCTCACAACAAATCAGTCAACAGTACTTTCAGCCACGACTTATCAGCCAAGCGAATAGGGCACCATGCTCTCAGTACACCACGAACGCACAATCTTTATTTAGCGCTTGTGCGCCACTAGAGTTTCCCAATGCATGGTTTCTATTTGGATTCCTTCAACTCATTAATTTCCTTGCACAGCTGATTGAACTTTTATTTTCTCTCATAAATATCTCACCTTTGGTTTGCTTCCTAATAGCTATTCACTCCGTCCCAAAATAACCAAACTTTCTGAGGGTTCAAAATTTGCCTAAAAAATAACATTCTATAAAAACATGGGACATTGTCTCCTTATGAAGAACCCAATCAAGGGTGCAAGCAGACGGTAACTGCTAAATCTAGGAGATATTTTCCAAGAAAAAAAAATAGATGAGTGTGTATATGCGTCTTTTGGCATCTTAGAAAGTTATTTATTTTGGGACGAATGGAGTATTTGTTTCCATTACGAAAAAATGGTTTAGATTTTAGAAGGTCGTTGATAGATGATGCTCAAGCACTCAGTGGTGGTGGAAAAACTATACATATGACTTCTTCAACATCCGCTATTTCAATCCTAGTGGCACACATTGCCTACACTAGCTCTAATCTACTAAGGCCCTATTTGGCAGAACTTAGCTTCACCATTGAAGCGAGTAGCTTTCTCGATGAAGTTGAGCTGCTTTGAAAAAAATATTTGGCAAAACAGCTTCACCAATTGCTTCATGCACGGCTGAGAGAGAAAAAGGAGAAAGAGAGCTATGAAAAGCTACCTTTTTTCAGCTTCTCTTCTCTACATTTCTTTGTGAGAGCATAAAAAAAGAGCTTCAAAGTTGTTTTGAAAAAAAAGGTGTTTGACAAAAAATAGTTCACAATAACTCATGAAGCTGTTGGTGAAGCTGTGACAAATAGACCTTTAGTCTTCCACACTACTGTATATACTAGGGTCATGATCATGTGTTATGTATAGTTAAATCAGAAAGGATATAGTTAACTAGAAACCTCGTTATGCATAGTTAAATCAGAGTGCATTTCCACGGGTAGAGTATTAAACCAAACATTTTTTTTAACAGAGGGAGTACTGCGGGTAGTTCACCCTCCGCCCAGCTTCTTCACTACTATCTCTAAAAGTAAAAATCATTTTGGTTGACTTTAGCAGCAATTGAATGAATCAGTGTCCGGGCCATATGGTTTCATTGACTGGAGCCTTCGGAGGCATTCTGATGCCCACCACCAGCACGGCAAGAAACTTCTTTATCACAAAGCCTCTCTATCTAGGTGATCGAGACCTCTTCATCAAGGGGAGAAAAGATGGTGGTGCTCCTATAAGAAAGTGCAACGTGTAAAAATAGTACTACTCTGCACGCAACTCGCAAACTTTTGTACTCTCTGGTATGCGTTTGTGGTGATGGTAGGCGACGTGAAATGCCTGAAGATATGGATTTGTTATATCGATTAGCTACAAAATTAAAATAAAATAGGAGCACGTAATACTGATATGAAGGGAAAAAAAGGAAACTAAAGATGGAGATGGAGCACGGATATAAAAACATATGAATTGGATATCTAAACATTATTAATTGGAGTGTTAAATGATAAGATCTTGATATATCTTGAGGATATATAACAATGCACTAATGTGAGCTTACTTAGGCCTTACTTCTATATAAACACCTGCACATTGAGACACATAAGGGGCCTTTGTTCCAAGAACATTCGTTTTCTCTTCTCTGAAAAAGGAGCCCTAGGTGAGTGATAGCAGGCATTCTCTCTCATATAGCTTCCTGATGGCAATCAACAGCAATTGGACAAAGACCTTCGTGTCCTTGACAACATGCTTTTTCGTGGTGGTTGTAATCATTTCCCCATCCTGCCAAGCAAAAGGTATGTGTATATCTTAGGAGTGTTTGATTTGCTTAGTTTGATTTATACTAGTAAATATGGCTGTTGTGTTGCAATAGGAGAAAAATCCTTAGCCTATCTAAACAGGTTAAATATGGTCTACAACCTTTTTTACAAGAATTACATATCATTGTTGGGCATAAATATTTATTTGCAAGTATTTAAAACATTGCCCTAAAACTAGTAGAATTAAGATAATAATTTAAAATTGGCTTGGCCTCAAAATTCTTCCTTCAGCCCATTCCTATGCAACCCAATGTCCTATATCTATATCTATATCCGTATCTATATCCATATCCATATCCATATCCTATCTGTATCTAATAATATTAATTAAAGGATAGAGCGTTTTCCTGGTTCCTCACTCTCTGCTGATTCCGTATGAGTCAGAGTAACAATCGGATTCCAAAACAAATCGTAAAGCATATGACACAACCATTGAATAAATCTGTAGGCCTCATGTGCCGTACGAGTTAGACCAGAGAACGTCTGGGTGCGACATGAAGTCTAATCCCAAGAAAAATTTGAAAGTATGACGTGATGTTTGAATAAATCTCTAGCCACAATTCTTCTAGGTAACCGTACATGATACTATATATGTACCGTTGCGACACACATGCAAGTTTATAAGATAAAGAAAATAAAAAAAAACAACTTGGGAAACTCGTTGATTCTAGTAGTGATCTAGAATAAGGTCGCGTCCAACCCGACCTAGTATCATAGAAGCATCCCATGGGGGCTTTATGTAGCAAATTCTAATCCTAGACCATAAATTTGCATAACAGCCAACTTAAACAGACTATTTAATCCTAAACAGACAGCTCCTACAATCGTCGTCCTATTTATTATGGGATCTTTAACTAATCTAAGCTACTATAAATTTTAACGTACCAAAGAAATCGCTCCTGTTTTGTACTTGATATTATTATTATGTAGAGATTTAATTTGAGAGATCAACTATATAACGGATCGAGCATCTTTTTTTTGCAGGCGTTGTTCCCCCCGGTTTGCGGCCACCGTTCTGCTTTCCATACGATCCTCAATACTGCACGCCATTTCACTGCGGCAAAGTTTGCCAAGAGTACAACTTCCCTGCTAAGAATGGTGGTTTCTGCGATAAATCTGTTCAGCCATGGAAGTGCTGCTGTCCATATTGAAAGGGCCTGAAACGTACTACTGCATCCATGAATGGATATAATGAATGAATGAATAAATAAAATATAATGATGCATTGTGTGTTCCTGTGAAGAGTACTTCTTTTCCGAATTCCACGTGTGTGTTCGTGTGTGCCGCTGCCAACTTCTCTCCTGTCAAACCGGCACGACCAGAGTGCAATGGCGTCCAACTGATCCAGCTGTTTGTCTCGCAGTGATCATCCATCGAAGGCCTCTCCTCTCTACTCTACGCTACTTATGGGGGGTTTTGCAGGGCTCCTCTGTTTTTCACCGAAAAAACGGCTTCATCTACAAAACGTTTGGTAGGGTTCCTCCAGAGAATCCAAAGCCGGCCAGGAGGCGCAACTATGAACGGGCGACGGTGCTCCCTTCTGATTCTCTTCTGCTTCCCCATGAAGAAGATAATAAGGCATGGTTAAAAAACATAGTAATTAATTAGGGAGAATATGACACATAGGCCCATATATGATAGGTAAGACATACTGTTGATGATACGCAATAGTGTTAAAAGAGTAGCTTTTATTTCATCCCTCCAATACCTTTAACCAAACAAAAGTTTTGGATGGACATGTGTTCTCCCAACCAAACACATAGGTGGGATGGTCCCATACCCCCATCCCAAAAAAACACACATGGGACGATCCCATTCCAACCCACCCGAAACCAAATGCATACTATGGCTGTCCATCCATAGAATTATGTGGTGCATAAGCAATTTTGAAAAGTGGTTAGTACTAAACTTAGCCAGTGGAAGAGCAGACCCGGGTGCCATACTTGACGACGGAGATCTCTCCGCCATTGTTGAATGAGTGAGAGGTAGAAGAGGTGAGGACGACAGAGAGGATATGCATGGTGATCAAAGCCGAGAAGGGGATCTAGGCTCTCGGTGGAGAGATGAGGACGTGTACTACCCCAAAACAAAAGGATCTCCGCGCCGCGGCCGCCATCCTTCACATAGTGACGCCTTCTCCAACAAATCCGTAGAGGTTCTGTAACATCCTAAAATTTGCATTTTTTTAAAATTAGTAAATATGATTTATTTAAGCAAATGTGTGTGCATTAAAAGACAGGGAAATAATAAATTTTGTGGAATTAAAATTTAAAAATAAGTTTAGAAACTTTTTGATGCATACATGCTGCTGCATATCATTTTGTGAATGCTTGGAATTTGTTAAAGATTTCAAAAAGAATTGAAAGTTGAATTTAAAAAGGGTTTTGGAAAATAGAAGAAATAGAAAAGGAAAGAATCATTTTTCCTCTCTTTTCTTGAAATCGGCCCGCTGGCCCCCTCTCCCCTTTCCCCGCTCGGCCCGGCACCGCAGCCCAGCTCTCCCCTTTCCCCGCCCCGCGGCCCAGCACCCCGCCAACCGCTGGCCCAGCCGCGCGCTTTGCTCGGCCCAGCAAGCCCCGCCGGCCTACTCAGGCGCCAGCCGTTGCCGCGCGCCTGCGCCCCGCGCCCAGCCGCTGACCGCCTGGCCCCACCTGTCGGCGCCGTCTCCCTCCTTCCGCAACCGCCGCGCCAGTCAAGCCGCAAGCCGCAACCGCCTCCTCGCCCACGTCTTGCGCCATCGTGGGAGCGTCGCCCGCGCCCTTGCCTCTATAAAAGGAAGCCGAGGCCGTCCCCGCACCCTCTGCTGTTGTTCCCCGCTCCCTCTCACGTCGCCGTGCCCAAGAGAACCATCGCCACGAGGTCGCCGGGATCCACCGTCCGCCCTCCGCGTGAATCGCCGACTCCGAGCCGCCGTCGACCATATTTCTCCCCGCTGTGAGCCTCGCCGTTCTCCCCTCTCTCTCCCCGTTCAATTTATTTCTCGTTTTGTGGTTTGTATGGCCTTGTCGAATGCGCCGGGAAGCTCCTTGCCGCCGGCCATGTCCGCCACCTTGTCAGCCGCGTCCTCTGGCTGCCGTATCGGCCCAGACATGTTCGCCTGCTTCCCCTCTCTCTCCCGGTGCTCACGGTTCATCGAACCGTGGACCGTGGCCCCCGAACCGTGCACTCCGGCGAGCTTCACGCCGCCGGCCATGGAGAGCCACCGCGGAAGCTACTGTTCCGGCCACCTTTTCTTTCTCTCTCCCCCGGATCGATTTCTGGCCGTTCATTTCAAATCCGACGGCTCACGTTAGAAGATACCCCTTCGCGGGTGATTATGCTAAAGAGCCCCTCGGTTTTCAGAAAATAGAACCCGCAGTCCCTAGCGCACTTCGCTGATTACGCTTTCTCGTTTTGAAAACGTAAAGTGCACTGTTCTTGTTCAAAATACGTTTTCAGTATTTACAGAAATGCCATTTGAACTGTTTCGCTTATAAAATTGTCGTTTTAGCTCCGAATTGATCCATTCAAATCGCGTTAGCTTCGTAATTTCATAAGCTACATGTTGGAACTACTGTTAGTCAAGTTTGGAACTTTTTAATTTCATGATTAGATTTAATTAAATATAAGGCTATAGGAAAACCCGTTTAAATCATAACTTTCGCATTTTAGCTCCGTTTTTCGTGAACTTCGCGTTGACGTGATCGTAGCGAGACGTAGATTATGTTTACAAACATTTTATCTTGTTTTCAATACTGTTGGTGTACTGTTCTAATGATAGGAATGTTTGCTTTGCATGAATGCTTTTGGAATGTTGTATGTTGCTGTGTTGGTCGCGTTCAGACGGTGAGGAAAACGTTGGAGACCAAGAACTCTTCGACGACCAGCAGGACCAGCACGAGTTTGTGAACCAAGGCAAGTATAGCATGGGCCTTCCTTGATATCCTATCTCACTTTAATCAATTACTCATTTGCATGTGTCTAATTTTGATAACCCTAAGGACATTCTAGACATTTGATGACTTGTTCCCTTGACTCCTATGGGGTAATTGCATATGGGTAGATTGCTAGTGCTCTAACTGAACTTGATATACATGATGATGAATGATACTATGGAACTAAGAGTTTAACATGATTCATAACAACGGTTCCATAGGGCCAAGGTGCAAATGACTTTTGTTCATGTTGCTCCCAGCTCTTTATAAGGACTTATCTGTCGGCAAAAGCTGGGACTGACAGTGCAACCGGGAGAGTCATATGGCTCTGACTTTAGCTCAGTAATAGGACCTTTTCTAGCTAGTTAGAGGTTACCTTTATGGCGCAAAAGGGGCTTGCCACGTTGGGTATAGGGCTGCCTCTGTTCCTATGTGTATAGCCGCGATGGATATGTGCCATAGGAAAGGGGGGTTCCTACATCTGCCTGCCAAGGAAACCTAGCGGCCCTAACTTGTTAGAGAAACCTATGAAATGGCTTCATAGTGTACCATGCCCGCTCACCTTGGTAGTGACATGGGAGTAATTAACCCGGGCATATGGGATCATGACTCGCGGTGAATGAGCACCACCTCTGCAGAGGGTAACAAACTGTTATAACAGCCGTGCTCACGGTTACGAGCGGCCCGGAAAACTCACAGAATAACTGGATACTTGATGATGTTCTATTAAGATGTTCTATGATGATCTATGATACACTTTACACCGATATATGTTCTTATGGGATTAAATGGGAGCTTAAGCATAACTTGATAATACGTGAGAATAAAAGCTTGACCTACTAAAAATGCTAACTGCAGTAAACCAGAGTCAATCCTTTTTGAGCTTCATAACCCCATGTTAGCTTGCTAAGTACGGAATGTACTTACACTTGTTTATTTTCTTTATTTGGATAAAAATCCCGGATGGGTAACAGATGACAACGGGTATGAGGATTTCCCCAAGGATTTTTAGGCTTGTGGTCAACCAGTTGACCTTCCCTGTGATGAAGCCCACGAGAGTTTATTATCTTTTATTTTCCATTGTGTGATGTAAGACTAAGTTGTATTATGGATCTGATGTAAGAGACACCGTGATGATACTTTTTATGATTTGTCGACTTGTGTGTGTGACTGATTCCTGGGCACACATGAGTATTGTGCATTCAATTTTATCCTTAAAATTGGGTGTGACAAATTGGTATCAGAGCCCTGTTGACTGTAGGACGCAAGTCTAGTTAGAAAACGGTCGTTTTAGCATCTTTGCTCCTCTGGTTTCTTGCTTACTGTCTTATTCTTGTTATTTTATTAAAACATTTATGCTTTTCATACCTTAATCTATTATATAAAATTTTTGATTCTAATTCTATCTCACTTTAAATCTATAGATGTCTCATAATCCGCAGACTGCTCGACTCAGCACCGCCGGCTATCGTGCCATGTTCACCCCGCGTGCCCCACCGGCGGAGAGGGAGATTGTGATCATCTCCGACGACGAGGAGATGGCTACACCGACGCCTACACCTGCTCCTACACCAGTCGCCGTGCCCGTCTATCCTGTTGTGGCTACACCTGAGGAGTCGACGGCTACTTCCCCTACACCTGCACCCTCCCCAGCTGTCCCCGTGGAGGACGAGGAGATTGGCTGGAAGTGCAAGTATTACTTCAAGCCAGCTCCAGAGACAGCCTACTACCACACTCTCCTCACCCACATGCTGGAGGACTACTACCCCGACTTGCACGCCTCCATCAGTTACCACTGCGCCGAGTACCAGCATCCATTGGAGGCTACCTTCTGGAAGGTAGAGCTGGTGGTCACCGCTTGGAACGATATCAAGAATGGACATGAGGTGGAGACTGCCCACTGTGCCCCTGCCAGGAGAGCCCATGCTTTGGATGGCATGGAGGATGCAGCACAGAATGCCTACATCCACTACCATGGTCGTCGCTTTGAGGCCATGAGGGAGGATCACTTCAGGTTCCTTCCTCGAAATGATCATGAGGGTGTTTGGCAGGTTTTGGCTCCACCAGAGAATGACCCAACTCTGGAGGCAATAGTGCAGCATGTCCACGCTATGCAGGGAGTGGATGAGGAAGTCAAAGGAGAACTGCGTGCATCTCAGAGGGCGCAGAGACATCTTCAGAAACAAGTGGATGAACTTCGAGCACAACTTGGACAGCCTTCCATCTACAAGAAGAAGCGTCGTTCCTTCACCATGATTGACACCGCTCCATAGGTGTTAGGTGCCTTGATCTAGATTACCACGTCGCTAGTTCGTGTTCTTATTTAGTCTTGTTGGTCTTGTGAACTTGGTTGATTAGATGTTTAATTTGTGAACTTGGTTGATTTGGTATTTTGCTTGATTGCGGGAAGTTTGTGGGCATGTCCACAACTTCCTTAGATTGGAACTTTAAGTTTAGAATGAAATCTTAATGCAGATGTTTCACTTTATCTTATCTCTGCTGTGCTGATTTCTGGAGCAGCCTGTGTTCTTTTTCTAGTATCTCGAAATCTGGGATGATAAAAATTCTGAAATTTTTGTGGAGAAAACTAGACCTCTGTATCTTTCAAATGTCTCTGGAATCACGTCAATAGCTATTCAGGTTTGGGAGATCTAGCTGACACAAGTTGATGTTCCTGCGCTGTCTGGAACCCAGAACAGTTTCGGTTTAGCTCTACTTTTGACCATGTGCGTGTCAGAATCTGTAAAAGTGGTCGAAATGAAAGTTGTAGCTGATGTCCTAAGCTTTCTAACAAATCTAGGTGTACCTCTGTTGGATCTCTGAAACTCGAGTTATAATAGTTTTACTGAACTGCTGAATTTGAATCTTGTCCAGAAAATTCTCAGCATTGTTTCTTATCTTTTGTAAGCTCTCTATAATTGGAAAAATCTCTAAATTTTGCACATTTGTTGGAAAACAGATGGCCGCAAGAGGAGGAAGAGGCAGAGGCCGTGGTCGTGGGCGTGATGCTCTCATAAATCCACCACCGCCACCTGTGACCATGAAATAGATATTGGGAATGCAAGCGCAGCTGATGCAAGCTATGATGCAGCGCTTGGACAATGAACCTGCAAGAGGACCACCGCCTGTTCAGGTTAGAGATAAGCGTGGAGAGTTTATGAAAGGTCGACCACCGGTGTTCACCCATGCCTCAGACCCTATGGAGGCAGATGATTGATTGCGTGCTGTGGAGAAACAACTAAACATAGCACAATGCAACGACCTTGAGAAGGTGTTGTACGCTTCTGGGCAACTCCAAGGAGCTGCTCAGGATTGGTAGGAATCATTCCAGTTTGGACGTCCCAACAATGCTCCTGCTATCACTTGGCAGGAATTCAAGGACAATTTCTGGTCATACCATATTCCTGATGGACTTGTGGAACTGAAGCAGGAAGAATTCAGATCTCTCAAGCAAGGATCAATGACTGTGGCGGAGTATCGGGACAAGTTCGGCCAACTATCACGCTACGCTCCTAATGATGTAGCGGATGACAAGGATAAGCAACGCCGTTTCCTCAAGGGACTCTATGATGGACTACAGCTCCAGCTGATGTCTAATACTTACCCTAACTTCCAGTCTTTGGTGAATCACGCAATCGTGATTGATGATAAGCGCAAGGAGATGGAAGCTAAGAAGAGAAGGCTCCAAGGGCAAGCTTCTAGAAGCAACACTCACCCACGTGCTTACCCCCAGCAAGGTTTCCAGTAGAGGAATCAAGGACCAACTCACCAGGGAAACCGTGGTCAGTACCCTCAGCGGAACCAGTTCCAGCAACGCCCTCAGTATCAGCAACAGTTTGGAAATCAGGGTCCCCTGCAACAGACCAACAATCCTGCAACACACCAGGGAGTACCCAACAATGCTCCTGTGAAGAGTGGTGCACCCAACAATCCCAGTGCCTGCTACCGATGTGGAGAAGTAGGTCACTACGCTCATCAGTGTCCTAAGAAGCAGAACCAACAAGCACCTCAGAACCAGACCAGCAATCAGAAGTTCAACGCCCGACCACCTCACACAGCGAAGGTGAACTATGTGTCATCTGATGCAGCTCAGGAGACGCCTGAGGTCATGTTGGGTACGTTCAACGTCAACTCTATTTCTGCTACCGTACTTTTTGATTCTGGTGCTTCACATTCTTTTATCTCCCAAGCTTTTGTTAGAATGCATAGCATACCTTTGTGTGCCATGAAAAACCCCATACTAGTGAATTCACCGGGAGGTAGTATGCCCGCTTCTTATTGGAGCCCCTCAACTAGCATTTCCTTAAGGGGGGTAGACTTTAAAGTGAAGCCTATTGTGTTGAGAACAACGGGAATTGATCTTATCCTAGGAATGGATTGGATGAAACAACACCGGGCAGTGATTCAGTGTCAGGAGAAATCTGTGGTTGTGACATCACTCAATGGGGATAGAATCTGTGTAGAAGAGTGCAAGCTCAGCCTACAGCCACAGTGAACCAGCTAGATGGTGAAGTCAATGAACAAGATCGTGTCGTGGAGTTCCCGGATGTCTTCCCCGATGACTTGCCAGGTATGCCGCCTGACCGAGACATTGAATTCATTATTGAATTATTACCTGGAACTGCACCAATAGCTAAACATCCATATAGAATGGGAGTTAATGAATTAGAAGAGCTTAAGAAACAACTAAAAGAGTTGCAAGAAAAAGGTTTCATACGCCCCAGTTCTTCCCCATGGGGGGCCCCTATGATCTTTGTGGATAAGAAGGATGGTAGTCAATGGATGTGTGTGGATTACCGCTCACTTAATGAGGTTACCATCAAGAATAAATACCCTTTGCCTAGGATTGATGATTTGTTTGATCAATTGAGAGGAGCTCATGTGTTCTCCAAGATTGATCTCCGATCTGGATATCATCAGCTTAAGATTCGGAACTCAGACATACCCAAGACAGCGTTCACTACACGGTATGGATTATATGAGTACACCGTTATGTCTTTTGGATTGACCAATGCACCTGCATACTTCATGTATCTGATGAATAAGGTGTTCATGGAGTTTCTGGATAAATTTGTGGTAGTATTCATAGATGACATACTAATATTCTCCAAGACTGAAGAAGAACATGCGGAACACATAAGGTTGGTCTTGCAAAAGCTTAGAGAACATAAGTTGTACGCTAAGCGGAGCAAGTGTGAGTTTTGGTTAAAGGAAGTCTCTTTTCTGGGTCATGTTGTCTCCAATGGTGGAATAGCAGTGGATCCAGGCAAAGTGCAAGATGTACTAAATTGGAAACCACCAACTACTGTAAGTGAGATTCGTAGCTTTTTGGGATTAGCTGGATATTACCGAAGGTTCATTGAAGGCTTTTCCAAGCTAGCCAAGCCCATGATAGCTCTGTTGGAAAAGAATGCTAAGTATGTATGGTCGGATAAATGCCAGGCAAACTTTGAAGAGCTAAAGAAGAGGTTGACTACAGCTCCAGTATTAATCTTACCCGATTTAAGCAAGAACTTCTCTATATATTGTGATGCGTCCCGTTTGGGTCTTGGATGTGTGCTTATGCAAGAGGGAAGAGTGGTTGCATATGCATCTAGACAACTAAGGAAGCATGAGTTGAATTATCCTACTCATGACTTGGAATTGGCAGCTGTGGTTCATGCTTTGAAGATCTGGAGACATTATCTAATTGGACATAAGAGTGATATCTATACTGATCATAAGAGTTTGAAGTATATCTTTACCCAATCAGATCTGAACCTGAGACAACGTCGTTGGTTGGAATTGATCAAAGACTATGATTTGGAAGTGCATTATCACCCGGGAAAGGCAAACATTGTAGCTGATGCACTTAGCAGAAAGAGCTATGCCAATGGACTTCAGATAACATCTATGTCAGCAGAGTTGTGTGCTGAAATGGAGTATCTCAACTTGAGCCTGGTCACTAATGCAATGGAATTGGTGATAGAGCCTACTTTGGAAAAAGAGATACGCAAAGGTCAATTGGAGGATGAAAAACTTAAAGAGATAGCAGAGAATGTAGTGCTTGGAAAGGCACCCAGATGCAGAATGGATGAGAATGGAACTCTTTGGTTCGGGAAAAGGATATGTGTACCTGAAGTGAAAGCTATCCGAGATGCAATTCTGCAAGAGGCCCATGAGTCTGCTTATTCTATACATCCCGGAAGTACCAAGATGTACTTGGATCTCAAGGAGAAGTATTGGTGGTATGGTTTGATGAGAGATGTGGCAGAATATGCGGCTTTGTGTGACACTTGTCAAAGAGTGAAAGCTGAGCATCAAAGACCTGCAGGGTTACTACAACCAATGAAGATTCCTGAATGAAAATGGGAAGAAGTTGGTATGGATTTTATTGTAGGACTGCCCCGCACTCAAAGAGGTTATGATTCAATATGGGTAATAGTGGATCGACTCACCAAGGTTGCTCACTTTTTACCTTCAAGACTACCTATAATGGTGCAAGATTAGCAGAGTTGTACATGGAAAGAATAGTGTGCTTACATGGTGTTCCCAAGAAAATTGTGTTGGATAGAGGCACCCAATTTACATCGCAATTCTGGCATAAAGTACATAGATCTTTGGGAACAAAGCTGAATTTCAGTTCTGCTTACCACCCGCAAACTGATGGACAGACTGAAAGGATCAACCAGATTTTGGAAGATATGTTGAGAACCTGTGCACTTCAGTATGGTGATAGTTGGGATAAGAGTCTGCCTTACGCAGAGTTCTCGTACAACAACAGTTATCAGAAGAGTCTCAAGATGGCACCTTTCGAGGCGTTGTATGGACGTAAGTGTAGAACGCCTTTGTTCTGGAATCAGACTGGAGAAACTCAAGTGTTTGGTCCCGATGTCCTTAGAGACGCGGAAGAACAAGTGGGAATGATTAGAGACAATTTGAGAGTAGCTCAGTCCCGACAGAAGAGTTACGCGGATACCCGCAGAAGAGAGCTGACTTTCGAGATTGGTGATTATGTGTACTTAAAAGTGTCACCAATGAGAAGTGTGAGAAGATTCAATATGAAGGGAAAGTTAGCACCAAGGTATATAGGACCTTTTAAGATCCTAGAGAGACGTGGAGAGGTAGCTTATCAGTTGGAACTGCCTGAGAGTTTGTCCGGTGTGCACGACGTGTTCCATGTTTCCCAATTGAAAAAGTGTCTGAGGGTACCAGAAGAACAAATTCCTTTGGAAGAACTTGCTGTCAAGGAAGATCTTACTTATGAAGAGTATCCGATAAAGATCTTGGAAACTACCGAAAGAGTTACGAGAAGCCGAACAGTAAAGATGTGCAAGGTGCAGTGGAATCGTTATACAGAAGATGAGGCTACTTGGGAAAGAGAAGAGGATCTGAGAAAGACTTATCCCCAACTGTTTGAGTAAGCAATCACCCGAATCTCGAGGACGAGATTCATCTTAAGGGGGGTAGAATTGTAACATCCTAAAATTTGCATTCTTTTAAAATTAGTAAATATGATTTATTTAAGCAAATGTGTGTGCATTAAAAGACAGGGAAATAATAAATTTTGTGGAATTAAAATTTAAAAATAAGTTTAGAAACTTTTTGATGCATACATGCTGCTGCATATCATTTTGTGAATGCTTGGAATTTGTTAAAGATTTCAAAAAGAATTGAAAGTTGAATTTAAAAAGGGTTTTGGAAAATAGAAGAAATAGAAAAGGAAAGAATCATTTTTCCTCTCCTTTCTTGAAATCGGCCCGCTGGCCCCCTCTCCCCTTTCCCCACTCGGCCCGGCACCGCAGCCCAGCTCTCCCCTTTCCCCGCTCGGCCCGGCACCGCAGCCCAGCTCTCCCCTTTCCCCGCCCCGCGGCCCAGCACCCCGCCAACCGCTGGCCCAGCCGCGCGCTTTGCTCGGCCCAGCAAGCCCCGCCGGCCCACTCGGGCGCCAGCCGTTGCCGCGCACCTGCGCCCCGCGCCCAGCCGCTGACCGCCTGGCCCCACCTGTCGGCGCCATCTCCCTCCTTCCGCAACCGCCGCGCCAGTCAAGCCGCAAGCCGCAACCGCCTCCTCGCCCACGTCTTGCGCCATCGTGGGAGCGTCGCCCGCGCCCTTGCCTCTACAAAAGGAAGCCGAGGCCGTCCCCACACCCTCTGCTGCTGTTCCCCGCTGCCTCTCGCGTCGCCGTGCCCGAGAGAACCAACGCCACGAG